>NW_005843029.1:413845-444344 GCF_000455745.1 Alligator sinensis
TTATAAGGGAGAGCTTCATTAATTGGCTCATGGGAATTAACTTCTTTTTTAATGTTTAAATAGAACAGTACGGCTATAGAAGTGATTTGCATTTAATAAACTCCAGTTGGTGGCATATTTTACTTTCCACAAAATATTTCACTGTTTGTCCCCTGGGTTCTTACTGTTGATTTTAAAAATATGTGCTTGATCACTCATTTCAGGATACTTTGCTGTCACATTTAGTTAAAATTGACATCTAAAGGTCTTGGCTGAGGTAAATAATTTACTCTAAAATAATTCAGAAAAGCTTTTAAAAGCTTAGTGTTACCATTTTTTATTAACTGTTTGTGAGTAAATATAATTTCCATCATATTTGGTTTCAACATATCTTTTGTTTGTTGAAAACTTTTTCCAATAGTATATAAAGCAGATCTTTTCTTTTTTGTAGTATTCTTAATTATAACAGGCTCTTAAACTGAATATAATATGAGTGCCATGCTTCTGTTACTGGGAGAGCCATACCCTATTTGTAATGAGACATTTGTTAACTTCTGTATACAGCTTGTGGTTCATTCCATAAATAATTGTGGGTTCTCTGATGTCCTTCACAGGGTTTTCTCTATGACAAATTTATACCACAGTACTTGAAGTGCTTTATGAATGGTTGGATTTTTATGTAAAATTTTTTGGTAAAACCTTTCTGTTCTGAGCACAAGACTTTTCTCAACATTTCTAGTTTAGTTTGTGGCTAGTTAACTGAATGAAATAATTATATTTAATTTTCTATTTATATAGAATTTGCTTCTAGTGAAACAGCCATACCATAGGCTAAAAAGGAGCACAAACAAATTAATGTGTATCTTGGTATCAGTCAAAGCTCCAACAGCAAAATATATTTTATTATAAGTATATTCAACATTTTATTGTAGGTTTTTTGAGTTCCTCACCTTGGTCCCACTGAATTTCAAAAGACAGCTGAGCGTATAACCCCTGCATGTTTGAAAATTCCACACTTGAATATTGTTTGTAGCTCAGCTGTTGTTCTCTGTACTGATATTTAATTGTATTGGTGATATAGCTGCTTACAGCATCTTAGAATATTAGTAAAGATATACTGCGGTGTTTTAGTGCATTTCAGGGATTTTTTTTTTTTTTTTTTTTTTACATAAATAGCACATTTCAGGCTTAGAAAGCAAGATAAATGTTTTAAAGACTAAAAAAGGGGTATCAACCTTATCTGCCCTCAGGAGCCAGATGAGTGGCTTGGGTCTGTTCTGTGTGCCAGATCACTCGCAGATTTCCTCCTTTCTCGCCTTTCCCTCTTCCTCCCCCAGCATACCTGATCTGGCAGGTGCTCCAACCAGTCTGGGACCCATGCAGCATGGATCCCAGACTGGCTAGAATCAGAGCTACATGTGACACAGTGTGATGAGAGCGGTCACTATGCTGCATGAAGCGGCCGTCCTGGCTGGACTGCACTACATCTGGTGCCCACCCCAGGAACTCTGGGACTGTGCTGCATGTGGCACCTACTCTAACCAGTATGGGACCAGCGCTGCATGCAGCACCTGCGAGCGTATGTTTGACATCCCTGGACTAAACTTTTAGCTCTCAGAGAGTTTTAGTATAACACAGGGGCAGGCAAAATAGAGAATCCGGCCCATGGCTGGTCTCTATTTCCCAGCAGCCTTACCCATGTTGCTGTAGCTGGTTTTCATGAAGACCCCAGCAGCAGTGGCACTGTGCACCCCTCATCCCACTGATCTGCCCTGAAGATGCCACCTGCAGCTTTCATCACCATGATCCCTCCTGCAGATCCCGCCTGCCCTCACCCCTCCTGCGGGTGGTGCCTGCACCTTCAATCCCCTCATCACTCCCACAGATCCTGTCTGCCCCCAGCCATCCTTCCTGCATATTCTGCCCCAGTAGGCTACAAAAAAGACAGTTCTTAGGCCATGCTGATATCCAAATGAGCTTAATCAGGGTGTATAATGATGCTTTTTTCACATTTTTGTCAAGTTAATTTTTCACGTGACAAAGCAGCTCAGGTATTTAGCAAAGTCAGCTGAGAAGAAAATGTAAGACAGAAGTTTCCCTTGTAAGTGGGTGTTATACATAGTAGGATTGTTCAGCAGAAATTCAGAATAAGAAAGATCATTACTCATGTACAGGTTCAGGCTATTCTGATTCCTAATGACAATTTACAGCCATTGTTTTTCAGAAGTCTCAGCATAATAATACTAGGAATGCTATGGGACCATATGTGACAGAAGAGGCACTTTATTAATATATATATGTGTGTGTCTGTAAATCAAAACCTGTGCATATTGTAACTGGTCAGAAATTTAAACAAGCATGTTTTCTTCAGTTGGGCTTGGGAGGGTCTGTTTTAATTCATACAGCAGAGAGAATTGTCTGTCCCCTTCTTCTCCATGCCATGTGCGGTGTATTCTAGCATGTATGTTTTTTCTGGCTGCTTTCACTTTTTGGCTTCTGACAGAAAAGTGGGACACCCAGTTGTCATTCTACCATCACGGTTTCTGTATTTATTGTGTCTGAAAGAGACTGCTTAGACGCATGAAGATTGAAACTATAATCATAATGGTCACTCTTGGGATATAAAATCATTATTTCTAGCAAGTGAGGATTGCCCAGCACCAGATGGAACTGAGACTTACCTAAAACCTTTATTTGAAAACATCTTTGGCAGGCTTTTTGTGCATGCTGTGTAATAGTGTTTAAATGATTTAGTATGAAGGCTTTGTATTTAAATTTGGCACTCACAAAAGCAGTGGCGTATTCTGTGGCTTCCTGTGGCAGGATGTAGGTTTCTAAGAATATGTTGCCTTTACTGCCAAAAACTACCTCAACAACAGTATTCATAATGATGGAGAGTTGTACTGGTTTTGAGTTCTGCCATTTTTTATCAAGTTATTAACCTTTTCTCTGTGTTTCCCATGTCAAAATATAAAGTTAAACTACATTTTTCTATAAAAAACACTTTTGAGGTCAGCCTTCATGTTAACCAGATTGTTCAGATTTGTAACTTTAAAAATGTCCCCTAAAGAGTTTTTAAGCAGCTTGGGGGAGAGGAGGAGATGCATTTGTGCCCATGTGCATTGTTTCCAAAAGTCTGATGGTGTAACATTGTGACCTAAGCCTGTTTAACAGATGTGAAATCAGAAAAGTGGCTAATAATATTTATTGATCTGCAGCAGTAGTACTGTATTTCAAGAAATAGATTATCATTTTGTCCTTAGTCATAAAAACAAAAAATGCCTAATAACTTATATTTGCAAATAATCTAAGTTACAGCATGCTGATAAAGGAGGCAGAGTAGTGGTCTTGTGGTAAAAGTAGAAATGGGAATCAAGAGACTTTGGGCTTAATTCCATGGCTTCGTTATTATTTTCCTAAGTGTCCTCAGTTGTAAATGGTCTAATTTTCAGAAGCACTGGATACCTTTAGATATCTTTGTTTCCCCTTCCTAATCCGTAAGTAAAAATATATCACATGGAGGCACTGAGACTAAATTCAGTGTTGAGATATTCTACTGAATATTATTAGCTCATTCCATTAGATATCCTAATGGCCTTGGTCTAATGGTTCTGCCATTAGCTATTCTAATGGAAGGATTATATAGGTATATTATATGTCTTACTTGGCATCTATGCCAGTATGGAATTTTTTGTTACGTACAAAGTGATACAACAAGTACAACTTTAAAAACAGTAAAAAGGATATAGGAAGATATTTAGGTTGTCAGTAATAACACCAGCTGGAGTCCCCAAAAGGATCACTGGATGCCCCCCTTAAAGGAGATGCCATGATTTCTAAAACTGAAATGTGCTATAAAGGAAGTGCATTTACCTTCTTTTGCAGTATTTCCCATTAAGACAAGCTACAGCAAGCTAGGAAATGGGGAAAAAAATCTGATTCCCAGAAAGGTCTTCTACTTAATTAAGATTATTGAGTTACAAAAGCCCTTCTTCATCTCTCTAATCTTCAAAACAGTGAAGTAGTAAAACTATAATGGGAAAAAGTATGAACATAAACTTGTCTTCTTCTGATGAAGAACAATTTTTTAGTTCTGAAGAATAGGAAGAGAAATTTCCAAGTCAAATGCGGTGTGTCCAGTATTTTGATAAACTGGTGCAAAAGAAAACTAACATCTTGATATTTAAGTCCCAGAACACAACTGAAAAGTGAGAGGAGGAGGAGAAGAACTAAAAATCTAAAAAAGTGCTGGCCATGAAGAGCATTCCTTCAACAATTAAATGACTACATCTGCTCATCTCACTGAAAAGAATGGAAATATCCCCCTGAATTAAAAAACCTGAAGAGATAGGTCAGAAAGCTTAATTTTTTAAGTGGTGCTACAGGGCACTAGTCACATTATTCAAAGATTATGTTCTTTTTCCTCTCAGAAGATGATCTTTCCTAAAGTTGACTGAGAAAGTAGAATTATAATTTAGGCATTATTATCTTAAAAAAAGATCTTGATTCAAAGGCTTTGTTAGCCTCTATCCCTTTTCTAAGTGGTGTATAATCAAGGATCCATGAACTGAAGGCTACAATTCCCTGTAGAGGAGAAAAAACCCTAAAAGCTGAAGTTCTTAAGATCTCAGCAGCTTCTTTTACCAGGTCTCTCTAGGTTGAAATCCTGATTCTAGTGATGAAGTCAGTGATAGTTTTCATATTAATTTCACCCTGGTTTCTTACATCCATGGATCAAACAGCTATTTACATACTAAGTTGGCAAGATGTTCAGTACATTCTGAAGAAGATAATAGCTGAGGTAGCTGATAAAAAAAAAAAGATGAAATAACAAAGAAAAATTTTGGACATAAAGAGGCAATCAGCCACTTTGAATATGGATAGATTTGAGATATCCATGAAAGAAAAACAGCTTCAGAGAACCATAGGGTTGAAGATTTGGAAGAAACAGGTTTAGACAAAGATATGTTACCTAACAGACCTCCATGCAAAAAAACAAATTGGAGCTAGTTTGGACTGCAAGAGATGACTGTAGCAGATTTTAATGGAAATTAATTAATTCAGAAGGTTTTCAAGAATATTCTGAGGGACAAATTCATATTGAATTTATACCTTCATACCAATCTCATTTTATCTGAGAAAAATCCAATAGGTTGAAATTCACGTTTAACTGAATTTCTTTAAGTAAATTTCTTTTGTTTGCCACAAGAAATTCACCAAATTCTCTCTTAGAAATTCAATTGGGTATGCAGATATTAAACTTTTCCATCCTCTGAACCATTCAGTTGAGTTGTACTCTACCTCCTTTCTTCGTCTCCTTGGGAAGCCTTTGGCTGCAGCAGAAAAGTTCTCAGGCTTGTTCAAGTGTGAGATTGCCTCATGGACTCACTACTTCTGTGTTCATGACTACATGAGCCATCTCTCTGCCCACTTACAGTTATAACTAGATCAGTTCCTAAAGAAGGATGTAAATGAATCTCAGCAGCTAGAGATGAAAAGGGTGGCAGACCATGTGAGCATCTACTTTTCCGTAAACCACCCCTTCATAGCCAACAAGCCAGAAGGGTCTCGGATGAATCTTGACTGTTAGACCGTTTACAAAGTTATCCTTAGGACTTGACATAGACTTATTTTTCCATAATAATTCCTCCTTGCATCCTCTCTGTGCCCCCCCCCCTTTTTTTTTTAAACTGTTCTTTGGAAATCTTACTCCTCCCATTTTTTATAATGCCAAACAACCCAAAAAAGAATTAAAAATGCATTGGGTGTGAGGTGGTAACTTAGATAATATCTAAAGAAAAAATCATTTACTCCAATCATATTATAATATCCTACAATTAAAAAAAGGGTTGCAAAACAAATATTGCCATGTAGCTCAGAACATTTATGAAAGACACAGAAACAAAGGAATCCATTTCACCTGCTTTTCTTTAGGGTGTGGCACTTACCAGAGCAAAAAGATTTTATGAGTCTTATGATCAGATTTGTAAGATGCCTGCATCATGTTTGGTTCATGTGATTTTTGGATTCTACAGGCTCACAAGCTAGCATCTTTGTAGCAGAAGCCTGCTAGAAATTATGATGTCTTGCTATATATGTCTTAATCCCTTAAGGTACAGTGCTGCTTCCACTGAAGTCAGTGACGTCATTTCATTAACTTGAATAAGAACTTCAGTTGTTGTCTTATAACTGAAGACTCCTGAAGCATATTTCATTCAATATATAACAAGTCATCACTGCTAATTACATCCCACTGTGAGAATTCTTGAGGATGAGTAGAAAGCAGAATAGAAAATTTCACTATCCACAACCAAATATCCAACCCACCCTGCATAGATTTTTTTATGCATATATTTTTTTATACATAGATTCATTTAAACTCAGAAATACTCTTAAAATCACTTGAGAGGTACTGTATGAACAAAAAATTTTTGCATCGTTACTACTAAGTTGTATTGTACATCATTTTGCTTCTATGCTGCATCTCACAATAGTAGTTCAGTGGAAGAAGCACTGCAAGGGTAGTAGGGCAGAAGTACTTAAATAAGAACATTTCAGGAAAGAACAAATCATCCATCTCATCATTTTTTTTCTGCTTATATTTGTGTCCTTACTAACATAACATTACTTTAAAAAGTAAGTTGTACTACTCCTCAGTCCAAACTGCTAGTATTCTTTCATTTATATAACTTAAAATTTATCATTTTAGTTTTTCTAACTTGACAACTATAACTGCAGTGATTTCAGAAAAAAATGTGAGTCCATATGGCTTGAGTTTGGTTTCTTTACCTTTTATTTAACACATTCATTATCAAAGATGAGTGTATGTGTCCCTTTGGATTGCTAATAGTGGACCATTTAAACTCATTTTCCTGTTGTACAGTATAGACCATACACTTCTTTGATTATAATCATTTTATTTTTAAGAACTGTAAACATATAGCAGGTCTGTACATGTTGCTTAATATATATGCATAATACAGTCTATTTCATGTTAAAATATTTTCCAGGAGTTCTCTAGTGTGTTTTATAGTATTTGACTGATGTCCAGGTATGGGTTTGATAAACTGACACAACAGTGAAAAGAACTCCTGTCCCATGTCAGCTTATCAAACACACTATGGACGATATGTCTTTCATATTGTACACCATACTATTTAAATAAGATCCCTTACAAAAAACATGAAGCCTGTGTTCAGTGAAACTCAACCTCAATATTTCCAGGTGATTTTATAGAACACCTGAAAAGACTGAGGTATTGTACCACTAAACTATATGAAATGGGCAATTAGTTCAAAATAAAATACAGGATAAAAACAGGTACAGGTTCACAAAATTATTTGTCTCAGTTTGTGATAAGTTGAGTATTTATGCAATGTTTAGGAAAGCCAAAACTGAGTGAGTTCTTCTTGCTGCCAAACAGTATGAAATTTTGAGATAAAATTATTTTCTCCGTAAAACAAAAGATTTAGTAATTTTAGTTATGTTCTTGTATTTTGTTTTTTGCCAGTCCTCCCCCAGCATCCCACCCACCTACCCAAGTTTTGCCCTTTTCACTGACTCTGTTTAGAGAAAGTATATTTCACTTGTTCCTTGTGGAAATGTTTTGTCATCCAAAAATACCACTCTAACTTTCATTAGGAATTCTGCATATTTAGCATTTAGACTATCTGTCAGATGAATATTTGTACTGTGCTCCCCTGCATTTTGATGACTACTTCAAAAATATAGCAGATTCATCAAACTGTCTAAACATTAAACAATGTAAAAATGACAGACTGATCTCTAAATGTTCATACTCAGGCTATTATTTTTTTGTTCAGGTATTTAAACAGTAAAGCTACAAAGCCATTAAAACAAATAATATCTGTCTGCACATCTGAAAGCCTCACTTTAAGTTTCATTATACCCTTTTTGACAGTAACTTTTAATTTAGTATGCATAGTTACTAAACTGTACCTTCTCATCATTGGGGCATTCATCTCTATGTTCCAGATATGGCTCTAGAAGAGAACTGCAGTGCAAAAGTTCTTCTGCTTATTTGTAGGAAATTACTGTACACAGAGCTTTTGGAACAAGGGGCTACTTTTAAATGTCTGGTCACCTCACAGGATATGTAGAGCATTTCCTGCCTGTAGGATTAGAGGAAGGAAGCACAAGGCCAAAGTGTTTGATGTGTGATCTACTGTAATTCCTTTCATGTGTTCAGTGGCTTTTATATGATCAGTGCATTGCTACCATTCTGACCTTGGTGTGGTCCAGTTTATTAACATCTGACCTTCCTAAATGAATATCAAATGAATATTATAGTGGCACCCACCTGGCATCACCACTATAATTAATGGGGTTTTTATTTGTTTCCTTAGAAATTAGCCTTACTACATCCAAAATTAAAAGTAATTGAAATAATGAAATATTTTCTGTAAATAACAAGCATCTTGAATGTACTTTTAAACTTTTGTATTGTTTAACTCTTATATAAAAAAACAATACTTTGTTCTCCTATAGTCCCTTCAGACACAGGATCTCAAAGTACTTTATAAAGAATTAATTAATTAGACATTACAGCAGCATTTTACATGCATCGACTGTGGACAAAAGTTACTTCTGGGTCTCCAAATGCCCAAGTCCATGCTTTTACTAAATAGTGTGCGCACTTTCAGACAGGAGGCTATCAACTGGGATAGACTCCAGAATTGAATCTAGCTCTCCTAATTCTTTGCCCTGGGCAATCACAAGACCATTATTGTCTTTTAATGCATTATCTATGGCAATTATAGGATCACAGAATTGCTGAAAATTAGGGTTGGAAGGGGTCTCAGGAGATCATCTAGGCCATCCCCAACTATTTCATCCCAGCCAAAGCTTTATCTAGCTGGGTCTTACAAACCTCCAATAATGGAGACTGGTAACTTCTCTAGGTAACCTATTCCAGTGCCATATTACCCTCCTCATGAGAAAGTTCTTCCTAATATCTAACCTAAACTTCCCTTGCTGCAACTTGAAACCATTGCTCCTTGTTCTGTCATTTGCCCCCACTGAGAACAGTCTAGCTCCATCTTCTTTGGAGCCACCTTTCAGGTAGTTGAAAGTTGCTATTAAATCCCCCCTCAATCTTCTCTTCTTCAGACTAAAGAAGCCCAATTCCTTCAGCCTTTCCTCAGAAGTCATGTGCCCCAGCCCCCTCACCATTTTCATTGCCCTCCATTGGACTCTCTCCAGTTTCTTTTCTGTAGTGGGAGGCCACGTCTTTTCTGTAATGGTGGGGGGAGCCCAAAACTGGACACAGTGCTCCAATTTGGCCTCACCAGTGCTGAATAGAAGGGAATAATCACTTCCGTTGATCTGCTGGCAACATTCCTACTAATACAGTTCAGTATGCCATTAGCCTTCTTCACAGCAAGGGCCCTCTGTTGGCTCTGGTGAAAAATAAATACAGTTTGTGAAATAAACATTTACAGATGACTTAAGCTTGGTGGTTGATAGAACTAATCGAGAGAAAGACACAAAGTAGTTAATGATGCTTAGCGTTAGATCCATTAACCATTTCTAACACACACATTTTCATCTCAATACAATCTCTGAGTAAATGAGGTTTTGCCCAGGTTGTAAATATTTTTGGTTTGGAGGAACACCTTGCATAACAATTGTAGGAATGAATGCACTCTCCCAACTTGGCAAGAGTACTGCATTGAAACATCTCCTTTAAGAACTGCTTGGCCTTATCATTTCTCAGCACATAAATTTTATTTTCAGTGCTACTTCCCATGGACAGCTGCTAAGCTATAAATGATTTCAGTTGCCAGTACCTGCCTCCTTTGAATACTGTATGGTGGATTGTATTAGAAATTTAATTATGGTGAAATGTCTGAGCTACCTTTTCCTTTGAAATTCTTTGACTCTGACAGTTATGTTCGTCATAAATTCCTCTGCCATATCTTATCTTGAGACATGAATGTTCCCAAATCTGTTTGTATTTACATATTTCTCTAAATCAGAAATATATGCTTTAAAGGGTACAGCAGTAATTTGAGATGAATTGGTGTTATGTCTCAAAGTGACACCATCAGTTCATTTTTACAAAATGAGCTAGATATAACTTCAGGTTCTACATCAACTCTTCAGTCTTCTCAGCCAATTTCTGTTACTTTTTGCATCCTTTAAAAATGACTTATGTATCATGTTGCAGCATATAAGACCCACACAAAGAGATGGGAAGACCAGCATTTGAACAGACAGTAAAGCTGACTCTATATAAAGGGCTGTCAAATGTACAAAGTAAAGTCACCTAAAAAGTAGATGAAAAAAAATTTTGTAATCTTTTTCAGATGTGGTGACCTTACATTGCTCCTTGCAACAACCACCAGACCAGAATAATTCAAAATCTTTTTAAATTGGTGTCTCTGAGACGTACACTTTTCTAGTGACATTTGAGACCTTAGTATTTAATACATTAATTGGCATGTGTATTTGAATCATAAAAATAAAAGCAACCTAGGTTACCTTTTGTATACTATTTATATATGTGTCTTAGGTATTTCTGTAGGGTTCATTACCATATTACCTTAGCTCTTAAGAGTAAAAATATCTTTAAAATTCTGTTAATTTTGACTGTCATTTTATACCTTATTATATCACTTGCTACAATATCAGAAAATAACCAGTTTACAAATTACATTAAAGTAATTGAGCTCAAGATTTTCTAGCAGCTGCAGACTTTTGTAGAAATTATTTTAAAATATGTCAGACAGTCATTTCCAATACTTAATATGTCTGAAGATTACAACATTTCAGAAAAATATACCCAAGAGAAATGCAAGAAATGTTTGCATACTTGGCAGGGTATTGGCAGTGCTTCCATCTCCTGTTTTAATCTATGGCACATTGCGGGGTGTTTTTGGTTTTGCACCTTTGAATTGTGGGTAAGGCTTGATGTGATTTGGAAGGGGGGAAGAATCTTTGGGTAAGTAGTCTCCTGTAAATGTAAGGTACTAGACTCAGTGGTCCAGAACGTTCTTTCATTCTACATAGGAAGTGGATTTCAAGGTTGGTTAGATACTGTTACATACATACATTTGTGATTGGTCAGTCTGTAAATTGATACGTATAGAGTCATAGATGCAGTGCACACACAGCTGTTAGGACATGCATATACAAAGATCTGCCTTGCTTTTACTTGTAAAATTCTGAGATTCACAAAATATTCAAAACTGATGCTTCTGCAGATATGATAATGCTAATGTACTCTGAAGTTGTGGGGTACATGTTAGTAGTAGTGTATTAAGTCAAGTTATGACTGGATTACAGAGTCCAATTCAATTCTAAATAAAGAACTATTTTTAAGAAGTTTGGCATAATTACTCTTGAGTATAGAACAAAATTTAGGTTAACATTATATATCATACATATAGACCAGTGGTGCTCAAGCTATACCCTGTGGAGCTAATCACCCAGCCCATCACAAGGCCATTATAGTCTAATGAAGGGAGAGCAACTGCGGCAGAAACTCTGGGTATTGCCTTTTGGGAGGGGAAGGGCCATGCCACTGCCATAAGCACTGTAGCAGTCAGGCTTGCCCTACGTATGACAGTGCCACAGGTTCAGAGGCTGCCTGCTACACCTCTAGGGGGAATCCTGTGGGCCAGATGACATGACTCACCGTGCTGGATTAGGCAGTTGTGTGGGACTGCTCCACAGTCTGATGCAGGGGAGGTCCATGGACATAATACAGCAGTGGAAATTTGACTCGCCAAGCTAGATCCAAACCATGGATGAGACCAGTGTGCTGGCCTCATTTGGCCTGTGAACTGCTCCCATGCCACTCATCCATCCCCAGGGCTGGATGGTTTGGGCCCCACTGCTTTAGACCATAGAAATCTGTGCATGGAGGATATGATGTCTTCTGTCTGCCAACCTAAATTTTGCCTCATACTCAAGAGTATACTCAATACAAGATCCCACTAGACAAAGCTGAATTACCACTCAGTTAGATCTCAATAACACCTGATTGACTCCTGTTGCTGCCCTTAGATGTATTCATGGTAGCAAATGGTATATTCACAATTCAAACTAGCATTTATCTTCAGTGTCTTGAGTGATGTCCTCCATGAATTTTGTAGTCAGTGCATCAATTCCTTTGATAATCCAAAAATAGAATAGACTACAATGTCTCTAGCTTTCTTCTGTTGGAGTTGTCATTAAATCTTTATAACTGTAGTTGCCATTTGAACCTCTCCATTTTTGAGAAACTTTCTGTAACAAATCACTCTTGGGCACTTGACTTGTTCGGCCATGCTATTTATCCTGTTTGTGAACAGAAAAAGGCAAAGGTTGCTGAGTTCCTGGACACCAGCATGATATTTATCATCATTAGCTTAAAAAAGAATAAAATGTTCTTGATTATGCATGCTAAGAACAATTGGAAGTGAATTTTGTTTATAATTCATTGATGTATGTTTCAGTCACTGCTTTCTATTTATTTTCAACATACTAATTGCAAAAGTAATCCATCTCAGAGTTGATTTATACTTCCATTTAGAGAAGTTATAAACACCGCAAATTGATTGCACAGTTAGAAATGAGAACCTTGAGTATTCATAGTTTCATAGTTTCAGGGTCGGAAGGGACCTAATAGATCTTCTAGCCCGACCCCCCGCCAGGGCGGGAGAACAACCCAAAAAAAAGAAACACAAACCCTAAAAACAAAAACAGGACTCAAATGAGTCCAGCCAGGTAAGTATCCAACCTCTTCTTAAAGATCCCCAGGGTAGGGGCCAGCACCACCTCCCTTGGAAGTTGGTTCCAGCTCCTAGCCGCCCTAACTGTGAAGTAGTTTTTTCGGATGTCCAATCTGTACCTCCTCTCCATCAACTTGTGCCCATTACTCCTTGTTATGCCAGCGGGGGCTAGGGGAAACAGCGTCTCCCCCAAACCCTTCTGGTTCCCCCTAGTGAGTTTATAGACGGTCACCAGGTCCCCCCTCAGCCTTCTCTTGTGGAGGCTGAATAGGTTCAGGTCCTGCAGTCTCTCACTGTAGGGTCTGCCCTGTTGTCCCCGGATCATGCGGGTGGCCCTCCTCTGGACCCTCTCCATGATGTCCACATCCCTCCTGAAATGGGGCGCACAGAACTGGACACAATACTCCAGCTGCAGCCTGACCAGCGTCGCATAGAGGGGGAGGATCACCTCCCTGGCTCTACTCGAGATGCACCTGTGGATGCACGACAAGGTCCGGTTAGCCCTGCCAACCATGACCTCGCATTGTCGGCCCATGTTCATCTTGGAGTCAATAATGACACCAAGATCCCTTTCCGCCTCCGTGCTCTCAAGTAGGGAGTTCCCCATCGTATAAGTGTGCTGCTGGTTCCTACTACCCAAGTCCAGCACCCTGCACTTGTCCATATTGAAACACATCCTGTTCCTGTTTGCCCACCCCTGTAACCTATCCAGATCCTTCTGCAATCTCTCTCTCCCTGCTAGCGTGCTCACCTCCCCCCAAATTTTGGTGTCATCAGCGAATTTAAACAGGTTTGCTTTCCACCCCAACATCAAGATTGCTGATGAAGAAATTGAACAGCGCAGGCCCCAGGACCGAGCCCTGGGGGACTCCACTACCCACCTCCCCCCAAGTCGAGTATGATCCATCCACCACCACCCTCTGAGTGCGACCCTTCAGCCAATCTGCAATCCATCTGACCGTGTAGGCATCTATGCCACAGTCGCCTAGTTTATTAATTAGGATGGGGTGAGAGACGGTGTCAAAGGCCTTGCTGAAGTCCAGAAGGACTACATCCACCGTAACACCTGCATCCATGGCCTTTGTGACCTGATCATAAAAGGCGATCAGGTTGGTCTGACATGATCTCCCCCTAATAAATCCATGCTGATTGCCCCTGAGCATCATTATTCAGACTGCCTATTATCCAGTCTGAATTCAACTAGTAACATTTTACATCAGTTTTAGTAATTTGGACCATCTATGCACTGCATACAGGTTTGGAAATGGACGATCACAGATACCTTCATGTTTATAGGGGCCCCCTTCCAAGAATGAGGTTTTATTTTGCATGGGTCCTGTTGATCAAAGCTGAAGCTGAACTCAGGTGCTTCAACGTGTTCCTTAACTGTTGCTAGAGTGGGTATCTGGTCTGACTTCAGTTTCCTGTGAATCTTCAGGACACACAGAACTCATGATATACTCAGCTAAATGTGTTGTACAGGGTAATACGGGACCATATATAAGAGCAGATAAGGTGGAATGTAGTTCCAATTGTGAAGATAAATGAACATTACAGATGAAATGGAGCATTAGATCAAAACCAATTTAAGTCTAGAAATGCCTCTATCTGCTAGAATGTGAAAACCACTTAACATAAGCTGAAATATAAATTTCATGATAGCTTGTTGAAATTAACTTCACAGTTGATGCTTACTACATAAATAGTAAATAATATTTGTGTTTCCTAGAAAAGGGAACTAGGTAAAAATATCTGGGCATACAATGATCAGGTGTAATGTGGCGCCAGCAATAGGTGGAGGTTTGGAAGCCTAGACACACCCAGTAAAGAAAAGGAGTTAAAGAAAAGAACATGATTATACTGGAAGAAAAGATGTGGAGCTTTTAATTTGTGGCAGATGTGCAGCATTAGATCATAACTTACGGGCAGAGCTTGCAAAATCCATTCACCTAGAGTATATTTTTCCCAAGTTAGGATTTGATTATTTTATACAAAAGACTATTTTTCAAAGACACCTCAGTTTTGGAAAATGTTCATCTAAATTGCTAAATTGTAACAAAAATTGTATATAATATACTATAGAAATTAATGTTTTGTTTTTGATTATTGTAACTGATAGTATTTAAACTAAAATTTAGTAAAAGGGCAGGACATTAGCATAGCGTTGAATTTGAATGGCAACACTGAAGTGTAACAAACCTGGGAAATGAATGCAGTTAGAATGTAAAAGATGAGGAATTTCACTGAAGGTTTTAAAAACGACTTCAGTCTAAATGAGATTTCTCTGTTTTTTCTTACTATATAATCTACAAATGGATATGGTTGAGTAAAAATCTGAGAGAAGCCTTCTAAAGCCTGCCATTCCTTTGTCAGTATTTAGGTAAATTCTAACCAATCAGTCCTTCTTTGGACAAATGTTAGTATCATTTGTTGAAACTGGATAGTACACTGACTTGTAGTATAGAAAAGTGCATTTGCTTTGGGTACTCTAATTCCATAAGAATGAGAATTATTGAGTTCAGAAATCTACAGGCCCAGCCCTAATTCATCCTTGTTGAGGGGCTCCACAGGAATGACCACTTTAACACTTACTTCCTTGCTCCAGCTTACCTGAGAGTAGATGTAGTTGCCTTAAATGATGCTAGCAGTATTGGCTTTCTTTGATCCACTCTACCAGTGCATGATTACCTTAATGCACTGGTCATACTCCCTTACTTCCTGCTGCTGTTCTCTGTGCCAGCTCCATGTCATCAGTGAATTCCCATACATCATGGGAGTGTGTACCTACCTACTCTAAGTAGCATCTTTGCCAGCCTCTTTGGATTGCTAAAAGGGGCCCATCATCTAGCTTCTAATATATGAATATTTCTGTGGATTTGTCTAGATTTGGAAGAGATTGAAATCAGGTTGTGACTGACTAATGGAGTATCTGATCTCAAACTAACAACAAACTTTTCTTTAGTTGTAGTTCCTGTTTGTTCCCTTTAAGCTGGTTGAAGATGACCTTGTAGTCTAAAACATAACTTGTGAAAAGGTATATATATGTACAATACTAAGTTTAGGCATTACAAGTTTGTGCTCCTTAAGGAAAAATATTTCTGGTTTTATGCATTAAAGTCAAAATTTACATTTAATAATGTAAAGCATCTGCTATATAGCTAATATGATTTAACTCTTACTGGATACGAAATTTCATTATTAAGGGAAATAGAAATGAACAAATATACTTTGCTCATTTGATCTGATTGCATTTAGTGACTACATTAGAGAGTAAATCTTGCACATACTGTTGAACACAATTCTGTAAATTTGAAACACACATAGGGTATACATATGTTTGGTAAATTCAAACACATTTAATACATTTAGTGGAAAGTATTACAGCACAAAAGTAAGTGATATATAGTGGTAATTAGTCTACATTTTAAAAGTTTGGACTAAGTAATTTTGTTTCTACCACTGAGGAATCAGTATATCAACTTTTGAAGCCACTAGCTGACTCCAACATTCTAACATTAATAAATGGGTGAAAACCCTTAGCTAGTGATTTGGCAAAAGCTCCACCTGAATGTAGTCACTTCTTATAGCAGTGGGTGAGGGGACAGGAAACTTTTCTTTCACCACCCACGTCCAGTTCCAGCACCATCTCTGCCTCTCTCACACTACCTTCCTTTCTCTTGTCTGTGTTGTCTCTCAATAATATAGAGATCAACTCTTCATTTCTCATTCCTCCTAATCCTGATTCTCACACAGACCAGGATCCCAGCTTCACTCTCTTATGCATCATTCACCTTCTCTCATAGTACTTTATGCTGGATCAGACCATGGTAGAGCCAAGGGTTGCTTCTCTCCCACATTCAGTCTCCCCAATTCCAATGCTCTTCTCTTTTAAACAGCACAGAATATGACTTGTATGTTCTTCTCTCTTTGGTTGTTATCATCTAAGCTAGGGACAGACAGTCAAAAAACCCACGCCTGAATTGATTCAATCTTTGAAGACAAGTCTGACCTGCGTAGATTGAACTGATTTGCAAGTGAACAAACATTCACTTATAATTCCAGAAATGCAGGCACTTGCCTGCAGTGGCTCAGGCTAGAAGCTGCGGACTGCTAGAGGGGGACCTCCCTTTTGTTCCTCAGCAGCTGCAAAACTAGAGAGAAGCTGACTTGGGAAGCATGGCCAGGCCCTGGCAGGCTGCTAAGTATGATTGTGGAGGGGTTTAAACCCCAACCCTGGCCTGCAGGGACCCTAGCCATGCTGTGCTAGAGTGGGAGGTGGGGAAGCAGCCTTTGCCAGACTTGTCTCCGAGGCCAAACACTGGCCGGGCAGCACCTCAGGCAAGAGGGGGTAGCGGGGGTTAAACTCCCCTGTCTCACCTCTTGGGCATGGGAACCCCAGCCAGGGTCTTCCTGGCTTCCCCCCCTGTTCCCTGATTGCAGTGGGGAGGTTTGGCAAGAGCCAGCCGGCATGGCCCTGACATCTGCCCAGGGCTGGGGCTGGAGCTGCGGGATTGAACTGGGATGGCCAGCAGGCACTGCACAGGGGCTGGCCTGGGCTGTATCGCAGGGGCCCGGCCTCTGGCTTGGGCTGTGGGGTGCAGGCGGCAGCTGGCCAAGCAGTGGGCTGCCTGGGCCAACTTGGAGGCACCCCAGGAATTGCCCACCGCAGGGGCTCTCAGCCCCCACTGTGCAGTACCCACCAACTGCAGCTGCACCACAGGCTGTCTGCTAGCCAGATCTGGAGGAGCTCTTCTGCCTCCCTTGCCTCCAGCTGCCACTGCCACACAGCTCTAGGTGGGCGGGTGGAAGATTTAGTCCCAAAGCTTCGTCCCAGTGCGTGGAGCTCTGGCTCCAGCTCTGATTCCTTTCCAACCCTCCCCCCCCCCCAACCCTACAGGGGCTGCTCATAGTGCCAGGCTGGTGGAGTGGGCAGAACTCCAGGCACTGGGCAGAAGCCACTGGGCTAAAGCTTCCACCTGTCTTCCCACCACTGCATAGCGGGGCAGGAGGAGAAGCTGCAGTTGGAGGTGAGGGGAGCAGAAGAGCCCTGCTGGGCCTAGCCAGCATGCAGCTTCCCCTCACCTCCAGTGGCTACTCCCCCTCCTCCTCCCACTCCTGCTGCACTGCTCTGGGCGGTGAGTGAGGAGAGATACCTCAGCCCAAATCATAGAGCTTTGGCTCTAGCTCCAGCTGCTTTCCTCCACCCACCCGTCATTATGATCAGCCCCTGAGGGGGGAGCAGGTAGAAAGTAGCTGGAGCTGCAGCCGAGTTTCCATACTCTGAGCAGAAGCCACCAGGCTAAATCTACCCTCTCCCCACCCCCACCACTCAGAGTGGTATAGCTAGGGCAGGGGCAAGAGGGGGAGGGGGAGTAGCCACTGGAGGCAAGGGGAAGCTGCGTGCTAGCTGGGCCAGGCAGGGCTGTTCTGCTTCCCTCACCTCCAGCTGCAGCTGCTGCTCCTGCTCCTGCTCCTGCTCCTGCTCCTGTCCTGCCACGCAGTGTCACTATGGCAGGTGGAAGCTTTAGCCCAGTGGCTTCTGCCCAGTGCCTGGAGCTCTGGCTCCAGCTCCGGCCACCTTCCACGTGCTCTGCCTGCCTGGCACAATGAAAAGCTTCCACCCACCCATGCAGAGCCACACAGCGGTGGCAGTTTGGGACCAGCTCTTGGCGGAGACACACGGGTGCAAACCTGTCATGCCCCCTTGAGTGGAAGAACCCTGACAGATCCCAATCCTGACCCCCAGTTTGGAGGCAGGAGCTAAGTGGGGTCCGTGGTGATAGGGCACTAGTTAGGAGCAGGAGGCAGCTGAGCAGAGCCGAGGAGGGTCACGCCCCCCCAGACCCAACTTAGCTCAACCTCCCAGGGAGCTGCACAAACAGAGTTCTGGGCCCCAGCATGCAAGTTAGCACTGGAGTTCACTCAGGAGCGGCACAAGGCCCTAGGTGGCAAGCCAGAAGAGAAGGATCAGCACAGCAGTAGCCTGGAGTACTACCTGTGCAATGCTGGGGATGCACCACACCCCAAAGATCCCCTCCATGGCTGGAGGTCCCATTCCTCACCCCGCACCCACCGGTACCACTGAGGTCTCCACCCAGATGGAATCCATGGTTCTGGCCTCTACCCAGATGGAGCCCCTGGGGGCTGCCTGGCATGACTACAGGCAGCTGGGATCAGGAGCCATGACACCTCCCTTTGTGAGGTATACTCCGCATTGGAGTCTCTAGAGTGCCAGATGGGGAACTCCAGGCTGTGGTGCAGAGGCTGTGTACCATCAGGGATGGCGAAGAGATTGACTCTTACTGCCAGGCTCTTCACCTGAAGAATGGAGAGGGAAGAACAAGGATGGCTGGCAGGATGATGGTGGACAAGAGGAGCTCTCCTGAAGTCCAGCCAAGGGTCGCTTGGAGGAAGGTCATCTCTGGCTCCAAGGCACACTGCACCAGGTTCACCACCCTCCTGGATCTTCACAACAGGTATGAACTTCTCGCAGCATCAGTAGTGCCAGCAGAATTGCCAGCTCCAACACTTGAGGAAGAAAGGCAACCACCCCTAAGAAGAAACGCAGCGTGGTTGTCATAGGAGACTCCCTTTTGAGGGGGACAGAGGAAGTGATCTGCCACCCTGACCCCTTAGCCCATGAGGTCTGCTGCCTCCAACGAGCCCATATCTGGGATGTAGCTGAGAGGATCCCAAAATTTGTCCAACCCTCCAACCACTATCCCATGCTCCTCATCCACGTGGGCACGAGTGACACAGCTCAGAGTAATCCTGGTTGGGTGATGAGTAACTACAGGGCTCTGGGGGCAGGGTTCAAAGGGTTGGGGGTGCAGGTAGTTTTCTCCTCAGTACTTCTGGTTATGGATCATGAGCAGAGGAGGGAGAGATGAATTGAAGAAGTCAACAGAAGACTGTGGCTTTGGTGCCATTGCAAAGGCTTCAGCTTCTTCGACCTCAGAGAGAGGGGCAGCAGTTTGTTGGAAAGGGACAGCCCCCACCTCACTCCAATGGGGAAGAAGCTTTTTTCGGCCAGAATAGCTGACCTGCTTGACAGGGTTTTAAACTAAGAATGCCAGGGGATGGGCAGACAGACACCTATGCAAACCCACAAGGTGGCAACCACAGAATCAGCAGATCTGGTAACACAAGGGAACTCACTCCTACCCCAGCCCAGTGGCAGGACTCTTCTAGGAACGTAGGGAAGCCTGCGGCTTCTGATGGCAGGATTACCTGCCTGTACACAAATGCCAAGAGCCTGGGAAACAAACAGGAGGAACTAGCCCTTCTGCTAAACAAAAATGAATACAATCCCATAGGGATAATGGAGACCTAGTGGGACTCCACCTATGACGGGACCACAGATATAGATGGCTATATCTTGTACAGGAAGGATCGTGTTGCATGAAAGGGCAGGGTTCTTCTCTATGTGAAGAACCAGTATACTTCCCTACAAGCAGAGATTGGCAACCAAGGAGGGTGACTTGAGACCTTCTGGGTTAGAATACAGGGAGAACATGGTGAACTGTAGGAGTCTATTACAGACCTCCTAAGCAGGAGGAAGAGCTTGACCACAAATTCACTGGGGAACTGACAAAGGCGTCACACTCTAGGTGCATGGCTGTCATGGGTGACTTCAACCACCCTGACATCTCACGGGAAGAGCACTCAGCCAAATCTTATTGGTCACGAAGCTTCCTCACTTGCATTGATGAGCTCTATTTGACTCAAGAAGTCTACGGGCGAACAAGACATAAGGCGCTGCTGGATCTTTTACTGGCCAAAGAGGATGATCTAGTGAGTGACCTGAGGATCTAAAGGAAGCTTGGAGACAGTGATTACAACTTGATCAGTTTCTCTATCCATCATAAAGCTGGCAAATCAGTCAGTAATACAGAAATCCTCAAATTTAGGAAAGCTGACTTTCACAAGGTCAGGAGATTGGTTGTCAAGGCCCTGAGAGTCCGTGATCTGACAGGGAGGGGAGTCCACGATGAGTGGTTGCTCCTTAAGGACGCGATCCTAAGAGCACAAGGGAAGTCCATTTCAGCCCATATGAAAGGTAGCACAAGGGCTGAGCGCTCCCCTTGGCTAAATAGGGATCTCATGGACATCCTGTATCTGAAAAGCTAACAAGGGCTGGAAGTCAGGCACCTATAGGAATTGAACTACGAAAGCCAAGGCTGAAACCAAACTCAAACTGGCTATGAGAATCAAAGACAATAAAAAGTCCTTCTTCATATACGTGAGAAACCAAAAAACAAACAAACAAGGGCAACATTGGACCTTTGCTAAACCAAATGGGGCAGCTGACAACCAACACCCGGGAAAAAGCTAATCTCCTTAACAATTACTTTGCGTCAGTTTTCCACCAGCCCAAGGGGATCACCCTGCCTGACAGGATGCAGGAGTACCAGGGCAAGGGAAAACATACGCCTGTAGTTGGCAAAGATCTTGTGAAAAAACATCTTGAGAGGCTGGACATCCATAAATCAGCTGGCCTGGGTGGAATGCACCCAAGAGTGCTAAAAGAGTTGGCCAACATCATAGCACTGCCAGTGGTGATGATATTTTAGAATGCATGGCACTCAGGAGAGGTTCCTGAAGATTGAAAGAGGGCCAATGCGGTGCCTATCTTCAAGAAAGGGAGGAAGGAAGATCCAGGGAACTACAAGCTAATCAGTTTGACTTCAATCCCTGGAAAGATCTTGGAAAAAATCATCATCATCAAAGAAACTATTAACAACAGGCTAACGGAGGGCAACATTGTGAGAGAGAGCCAACATGGCTTCATTGCAGGTAGGTCTTGCCTGACCAACCTTATTTCCTTCTATGACCAGCTGACACATCACCTAAACAGAGGAGAAGAGGTTAATATCATATATTTGGACTTCAAAAAAGCCTTTGACCCAGTCTTCTATGATGTCCTCATGGTAAAATTGGGGAACTGTGGCCTTAACAACCTTATGGTCCAGTGGCTGGGGAACTGGCTCCGTGGTTGGACCTAGAGAGTGATAGTTGATGGAACCATATCAACACGGTGCATCGTGTTCAGTGGTGTCCCCCAGGGCTTCATACTCGGACCAGTACTCTTTAATATATTTATAAATTATCTGGATTCAGGTGTCAGAAGCGGACTGACTTAAATTTGCTGATGACACCAAATTATGGGGAAGTGTGGTCACAGTAGAGGATAGGCTGGTGATTCAGGCTGACCTGGACAGGCTTGCAAGGTGTGCAGATCAAAACCTGATGGCATTCAACACAGAGAAATGCAAGATGCTCCACCTTGGAAGAAAAAACCCACATCACACTTACAGGCTCAGCAGTGCTACACTCACTAGCACCATGACTGAAAGAGACTGGGGGGTGGGGCAGGGACTACAAGAGCCATCAATGTAATGCTGCATATGGCAAAACAAACAAAACTCTGGCTTACATCTACCGATGCATCTCAACCAAGACCCAAGAAGTCATCCTCCCACTTTACTCGGCCTTGGTGAGGCCACAGCTGGAGTACTGCATCCAATTCTGCGCTCTGCACTTTAGAAAGGATGTGGAGAAGCTTGAGAGAGTCCAGAGGAGAGCCAAATGCATAATTAGAGGACAAGAACAAGGACAAGGCCTTATGAGGAGAGACTGAGGCATAGGACTCTTCAGCCTGGAGAAGTGAAGGCTCAGGGGTGATTTGGTGGCAGCCTATAAGTATATAAGGGGAGTGCATCAGGAACTGGGAGAATATCTGTTCACCAGGGCACCCCAAGGGAAGACACGGTGTAACAGTCACAAACTCCTACAAGACTGTTTTAGGCTGGACATAAGGAAAAACTTTACCATCCAAGTCCCCAGAGCCTGGAATAGAGTTCCCCCAGAAGTGGTACAAATACCTAATCTGGACACTTTTAAGAAACACTTGGATGCTTATCTTGCTGGGATCATTTGACCCCATCTAACTTCCTGCCTCTTGGACAGGGGGCTGGACCCGATGATCTTGTGAGGGCCCTTCCAGCCCTAATGTTTATGAAATCTATGAGGCAAGGGACGCAGAAGAGCCCCGCCAGTCCGGGCCAGCACACAGCCTGTCGTGCAGCTGCAGCCAATGGGTGCTGCACAGGACAGGGGTGCGGCAGGAGCTGCGAGTCCTTGTAGCGGGCAGCTCCTGGGCTTCATGCCTGCTGGTGCCTCTGAGCTGGTCCAGGCAGCCCACTTCTTGGCCAGCTGCCACCTGTCCCCCATCCAGGACCCGGCCTGGGCTGGCCCCTGTGCATCTGCTGTTAGTAGCACCTGCCAGCTGGCTCGTTTCAGCCCCAACCCCGCAGCTGCAGGCAAGGCAGGAAAATGGCAGTGCCATGGTGCCCAGCTCTGGCCATGCCCCCACCCCTGGAATGGGGAGGGGGGCAAATGCCTGATGGGCTGCTACACCCCAGCCAGGCAGACCTCCGCTGCAGTCCCCCGATGGGAGAGGGAAGCGGGGAATCAACCCCTTTCCTGATCCCTTCACCTCAAGGGGCCATAACGGCTGGCATCTGGCCATGCCCGTGCCCCCAGCTAGGGATCAGAGAGGCACAGCCCAGCCCAGGGCTGCAAAGCATGCTGGGGGACTTTGGTTTAACTTAAACCAGGAAGGGATCTGGACAGAAGTTCGATAAACCGGTTTGACTCAAATCAGTTAAGTCTGATACTACATTCAATCAGGTTTATCTTATACCAGTTTCAAAATGGCTGAAACTGATTTATGTGCACTAGACTTATGTTCTGTTACAAGTTTAAACCAGTTTCTGATCACTTAAACTGGTATGTGTAAATTCTGTCCCTAGTCCTATTGTCCACCCAGTTCTTCCCCCTTTCAGACTTTCTCTGACTTCTGGGTGTCTCATCCTCTCTTTACAATCTAGCTCATTAATCCTCTGTGTCTTCAACCTCCATATTTACAACTATCTGACTACTTAGCTGCACATTTCCTCATCATCGCCTCTTTATTCAACTTGCAACTCTCTTTTTTCTCATTAAAAGGTCTGTTCATTGGACATAGTTGTCACCAAACATGGCTTATTATCTGATCTATGTGTTGCTGAGTTTCCCCCTCTCCAACCATCATCTCCCTCTATCAGCATTTTTCAACAGACCACTCCTTCCCCTCACCTTGGTATTGAACTTTTCTCTGACTTCCAGTCTCCCAACATTGAAAACTTCCATCTTCTTTTAGCGCTCTTCTTCCTTCTGTTTCCCATTTTTCCATTTGTATAGTAGCTTATTTTCTCTATCGTTTTTTCTATCCTTTTGCTCTTCCTTCCCATGTCAAGGTCTGACCTGCCTGCCCCCAGCCATAGCTTATCCACTTGCTGTGCACCAGCTCTCAAGTTATGTACCATCTCTGATGGAAATCTTATGACCTGATTGACTTTCTCCACTACAGATGTTTCTCTTCCTTCAGTTCCATTGTTTTCCCAGTTGAGCTGTATTACTACAACTTAACTAAACCAGTGCTATCATTCCCAGCCATAGCCTCAGACTCGCTTTTCAAACCCTCTAACCAGAACTCTTGCCTCAGTGACCTACTCCATTTCCTGATCTCCATCAGAGATGCACTCATTTCTTCCCTGACCTCTCTCCATATACTCTCACTCTCATCCCATACAACACAAGCATAATGTAATCTCTTCAGCCATTTAAAAAGATCATGACCCCACTTACTCCACCCCCTTGTCTTCTCTTTTTCATCTTTGAACTCCCTTCTCTTTGGCCTTGACAAGTGCAACTTGTTCTATTCTTGTTGTCCCCCCACTCCCATGAGTCGGAGAAACTTAACTCATAGATCCAGAACTTCTCCAGTGCACGTGTATGTGTGCTGTGTAAGTTATGGTAAGGAAGAGCAGTACAGTACATGTTGCACTCCTCAATTCTAACTCTAAAGGGCTTGCATACCCTACATACTCCTAGAAGCAAAAGTAGTAGTTTAGCTTATGTTTACTGAGCATCATTCTCCTTTTAATGTTCAGTAAAGGCAGGCTGTCACCTTCCAAATAGGGTCTTTAGTGCTTGCTATTTGAGGCAAATAGATTGCTTGTCCACCTTTTATTTAGAAAGGAAAATATACAAATACAGCCATTGAAATGACAACTAATATTGCTGGTTGTGATTAAAGAATGAAATATATTTTAATCATTACATAATTTATGTTCTTTTTAAAATGCCACTTTTCCTGGATTATTTAGCATTACAGTTGAGCTGTAAGTGAATAGACTCGATTGTGTTACAGTGGGTCTCAGAATTATGCCTATTCAGCAGCATGTAGTAACTGGTTCAACATGAGCTGTTTCTTGTATAAACATACAAAAGGCCTGACCCAGACTAAATCAATTTAAAAAGACAAACATTAAAGCAATATTTCCTGTTACATGCTTAAGGTCTTCTTTGGTTGCTTATGATCTTACTGTATTATTGACCAACTATTGTAGTCATTAGTTTATCCTCCTACACCACCTGCTGGAGTTATTTTCGGAAGGGCAAAGTGATTACAATTATAACTCCTACTGTTCATTTCAGCTTTTAAGCAGCTTTTATGCTAGAGGCAAGGAAGTAATATGAATCTTGGCTTACTCTTTTTCCTGATTTCAATTGCTAGAAGGGTTTCAAAAGCTGCAGACCTTAAAAGGGTGCAAAGTTCATGAAATCTGGATGAATGTTCATTCAAGAAAAGGTCAGTTCTACTAATTTTAACTTATTCTGGTCCTTCCAGGAAACACATTTAATGAACTCAGGGTTGTATGCATGTAAATAATAGGCAGAGAAAACTCATGCCTATGCTTATATATACATAATTAATTTGAAAGTGTGAGGAGCTGTTTTTAACTCAGGATTTATTTTCAACAATTAAGATCACGTTTAAGAAAAATATTACCGTCCACTACTGTGCAGTTCTTTGTGTAGTTTCATAAAGGTTCTACAGTTGCATCTCTGTTGTTACAGGTATGATAATGATTATCTTAACTCAAATCACTTTTGTGACATTTTTTCATTGCTGATTTACAAGAGCCATCACTAATCTACTTTTGATACATGCTTTGTGTAGAAAGTTACACTTCTTGGTCAACAAGAGTAGGATACTGGGCATTTTGTTTTGAGTAGAAGACTTAAAATGGCAATGGCCAAGTAATGCAAGCTAGAAACCCTAGAAAGATAACCCAAATACATATACCCATTTAGAAGAAAGAACTTGGAAAGCTGAAATACTGAGAGATTTCCTAGAATGATGCTATAGGGCAACAAATAAGTACATATGTATGATATGGTGCCACTATGCTATGGTATAAAGGAAGGCAGCCGTTGTTTCATATTGTATCCCTGGTGACAATGCAACTGGGATATTTAATGTCTCGTTGTAACAAAAAGTTATTGAGAAAGAGAAAGCAGAGATTGAAAAAGGATTAATTTACAACCCAAGAATAGATTTTTATAAGAACTACATTCATATAGAATGGCTACAGGATGAAAATATTCAGGAGGTTGCAAAAACTTAACAGCCAACATATACTTCAAAGGTTTACATATGAAGGATTACTTTGTCTTGTTACATGGCACAATATGAGGAGCAGTAGAATACAAGTGAGAGAGAAAAAGTGTAAATTAAATATCAGTATGACAGTGAGTTCTGTTAGGCTATGGAAAAATCTCCTGAGGAAAATAGTACAAACCTCATACATTGTTTAAGATTTTTAGTACTAAATTGTGTGAAAGACTAGAAGAAAATCTACTATAGGATCATTTTGCGTTGGCATTGTAATATGGACTAGTTGTCGTGAAAGATCTGTCTGTCACCAGATTGTTTGAGTCTGAACAGTAGCCATGAATGTTCATTGTACCTGAAGACAAATGCCAAAAAGTGATAACATTTTTATTACTTATTTATTGAAAAAAGTAAATCATGTAATTCTGCAGAAAAAGGGCCAAATCCACCTCTGTCAGCCCAACAAGGAGTTGCAGAAAACCTAGACATCAATATCCTGCTCCAGAAATCTTGTTGGCCAGGCCATGATTAAACAGAACAAACCTGAAGGAGGCAAAGCTAGATGCATTTTACTGCTTTGTGTGTTGTATGTTATAACAGCACAATTGTGCTTTGGCTGTTACATGCCATTAGCAGTTGCTCAGTGGGGAGTTGAACATGCCACCTCACAGGCAGACTTCATCTTCATTGACCCCTTTTTCTAGGCTAGGTACAGACAAGTCAAAAAGCTTGAGGCTGAATCAATTCAATCTTCACAGGTTAATCTAAAATATGTAGATTGATCTGATAAGCAAGTGAACAGACATTCACTTTTGATTCAGGAGATACAGGTGCATACATGTGGTGCTTCAGTCCAGAAACCAAGGGGGCACTAGAGCATGCCTCCCTGCTTGGGTGGAACAGGCAGCTTGAGTCAAGGCTGGCCCACCTGCCCTGCAAGAGGGGGAGTTTGCAGGAGAGGTACAAAGCATCCTGGGATACCATGGGACTGTGAGTTAACTTGACTCTGGAGGGGATCTGGGATAGAAGTTCAGTAAACCTATTTAACCTAAACTAGTTAAGTCTGATACTAGATTCATCCAGGTTTATGTTAAACTGGCTTTGGGCATTTTGAAAGCAGTTTGTGCATTG
This sequence comes from Alligator sinensis, assembly GCF_000455745.1. Lineage (NCBI taxonomy): Eukaryota > Metazoa > Chordata > Crocodylia > Alligatoridae > Alligator > Alligator sinensis. The sequence goes on from NW_005843029.1 coordinate 441,197, forward strand.
AACTTCTGGTGTGTTACAGATTTGAATTGGTTTCCAATCACTTATACTGGCTTATGTGTAATTTCTGTCCCTAGCCCTAGCCCAAGCTTGCTTGATGGTTGGGAAAGATACTTTCCTTTTACTTGCACTATACAAAGGAACATTCCCGAAAACCTTCTACACCTGTTCTCCTTTCTGTCACTGTAGTATTGCAAAAGTATAGTTTTTTTTTTAAAGGTTTTTTTTTTTCACTTGAATAACAAGAGCCTAAGGAAAATTGTGTGGAGTAAAAGAAAAGAAACTCTTAATATTTGAGGCATACCAAAGGGCAGATTTACAGGGAGTCCCTTTCTGAAACAAACTTGTATACCTTGAATACCTTGTTTTCTGTCTCCTGTTTTTCACTTTAATATCTACATTAGCAGGTATATGCTTTTGGAAGGAAGAACAAATAAAATAAAAAATGACCTTTACCCTAAGCAGGTCAAATGTTCCTTAAGTTTTTAGATCATATACTTGCAGCTGCATGGTACCTTTCGAATGTGAAGTAATGAAAATTAATTTTAGACAAAACACATTTGTCACTTGATAGTCCTCCAAAAATAGACCATAGGAGCAACAGAAGAAAGAGTATGCCAGAAATAACTTTTTTTTACTTTAAACCTATCTGTAAATTTATGCAAATAAAATGGAAATAAAATAATATAATTATTTGTATTGTAATTATATCCATTTGCATTTTTTATTTCCATATGTTCTTGGTTGCAAAACAGAATGCAAGTGTTCTGTCTCCTCAGCTAGGGACAGAAGTTACACATAAACCAGTTTAAGTGATCAGAAACTGGTTTAAACCTGTAACAGAACAGAAGTTCAGTGCATATAAACCAGTTTCAAAACGACTGAAAGTGGTTTAAGATAAACCTGGTTGAATGTAGTATCAGACTTAACTTATTTGGTTCAAAGCTGTTTATGAAACTTTTGTCCCAGACCCCTTCCTCATTTAAGTTAAATCACAGTCCCCCAGCATCCCAGCATGCTCCCTGGGGTGGGCTGTGCTCTCTCTTCAGAGAGCAGGGTTGGCCCCTCCTATCTGCGCTCTAGCCTGAGCAGAGGGAAAGGGGGCTTTGTTTGGTTCTGGGAGGTACTCTTCCGCCTCCTCCTCTCCTTCACACCACCACTGTGGGGCTGGGAGGGGGTTGTCTGCAGGGCTTCCCAGCCCCAGAGGGGGACTCTTCCCCCCCTCCCCATGATCCCCCACAGAGTGGGGAAGGGGATGCCAAGTGCGGTGCTGGTGAAGGACTCCTTCTTCTCTCCCTTTCTCCCCCCCACCTCCATGAGCCTAGAAGGGGGCTGTGTGTAGGGTTGCCCAACCCTGGAAGGGAACTCTTCTCCCTGCTCGTCGTCCGCCCCACTCAGGGCAGGGAGGGGGGTTCTGTTCAGTGCTGATGGGGGGCTCTGCTCCCTCCTCCTCCCCACATTCCCCGCCACTGCAGGGCTTAGCTTCCCTGTCACTGAGCTGGGCCCCACCCCACAGCCCATCACAGCCTGGCCCTGCCATGTGCCTGCTTCAGCTGGGACTGAGTAGACTGGGCTGCGGAGGTAGGGCCAGGCCAGGCAGCGCTGCACAGAGCCCCACCTCCCCACACAGAAGCTGGGCCAGGCCAGGCAGCAGTGCACAAAGCGGCAGCATGAGAAGGGAGGAGGGGGAAAAATTTCCTTTCCAGCACCGCACAGAGCCCCAGCTCCCCACCCTGCGGCAGTAGGGAAGAGGGAGGAGCAAGAAGAGTCCTCCTCTGAGACCAGGCAGCGCTGTGTGCCCAGATTGCTCTTGACAGTCGGGGAGCTGCTGGGGTGGGCAGAGTCCTCCCCTCCTCCTCCTGTCCCACCACAGGGGTCTGGCCACACTCCCTTTTTCCCCACCCTCTGAACCTTGCAGGCCAAGGTGGGGTTTTAAACCCCTCCTCAGTCTTATTCAGTCCTACCAGGGCCTAGCTGCACACCTTGCTCCTCACCCCACATCAGCTCAGCTTCCCTGTGAAAGGAAAGGGAGGTTTGCTTTAGCTCCCCTGGGGTTCTGGTCTGAGCCACTGCAGGTATGTGCCTGCATTTCCGGAGTGAAAAGGGAATGTCTATCCACTTGCAAACTGGTTCAGCCTTTTCAGGTTAGACTAACCTCCAAAGTTTGAATCAATTCAAGCTCGAGCTTTTTGAATGTCTGTACCCAACCCTTAAAAGTAAGGACTGAAAAATGAGCTTTTTATAATTTCATTGTGGAGAAGGGGAAAGGAACGATATTGCTATGCCAGTTCACTAAATTACCTTACATTGTATTTATTTTTGTTAAATCTAAACACACAGACTTAACAGGATGTGTAATTAGTGCTTTTATTTTGATTAATATTTCCCAAAATATATACTTCAGTCTTTATTTGGATTAAACAAGGCAAATAAGACATCATACAAGCTAATGTCACTTGCTAATTTGTAATAAAAGTTGCATGTATTTATGAAACTGCTTTGCAGGGGAGATAAGTGACATCATAGTTCTAGATTTAGATTTCTCTGGAGAGAGAGTTGACAAGAGCACTCCTACACTTTAAAAGATCACAGAATATTTTAAATATTGCTGGCCATGTGCAGTATACATATACAATATGTACAGTATACCTTTTAAGTATTTAAAGTCACTGCACAGTTGTTCAAAACAGTATGTCCCTTGACAGTACACATAGATACAAATGCTGTATTCATATTTAGGCCACATACAGACATTAAGTTTCCCTTCTGAGAGAAAAATAACCTGGGAACAACCAGGGTTAAAACACTCCCACATTCTCTTCTATGAGAAGCTACAGTACAGTTCTTCAGCATCCCAGGGTGCCTTGTTCCCTTCTCCCCACTCCCAATGGGACTGTGTGTGGCCTGCTAGACTCTGCCGCTTCAGCCAAGCAGAGAGCAAAACGTGTCCTTTACAATCCCACACTGCACAGCAGGGAGACATGGCTGATTCTGAGCAGTCTGGTCAGCCAGTCAGGGCTGCCATGTACACTACTGCTATCTGTCTTCAGGCAGACCAGAGAGTCTACAGAGCACACTGAAATGTATGCACAAGTCCCTAATAACAGTGCAGCAGCAGGACTGCAAACTCTGTTCTTCAGGGACTCGGCAT
>NW_005843029.1:444375-449996 GCF_000455745.1 Alligator sinensis
CAAAAGTCTGTTCAGATGTCTCCAGGTAAGTTTTTCTACCAGGAAATCAAACCTGGGAGAATTCTCCCAGATAATTTGAATGTGTCGGCAGACCCTTAGTTCAGTTTCTAACCTTGATTGACTATTTTTGCAATATAATTATTATTAAATGATATTCTTAAATTGCACTGAAGAAAAGGAAATTAAGGCAGGTCATAAGGGCAAGTTTCAAGTACTTGAAAGATTGCCATAAAAAGAAGAGAGAAATATTGTTGTCCCTTACCACCTTACCTCATCATGGAGGGCATGATGAGTCAGTTAATTTAAACTACAGCAAAGCACATTTAGTTTAAAATGCAGAAGAATTTTTTTTAACCGTCAGAACATGAGGACAGAGAAACAAGCTGACAAGCTGGAAGGTGTGGAATCTCTATCACAGAAAGTTTTCATGAATAGATTGGATAAACATTTGTCTAGGATGATTTAGGAACATCATATTCTGTGTCTGCAGGACTAGATGGCTCTTGAAAATCCCAGGCAACCCTCTGATACTGTAGATGCTCAGATGTTATAGGGACAAGCAAGATGTAAAATTTTGTGTGAAATAAAATAGAAAATCAAAATGTATATGTGAATGGTAAGCTCAAGCTTAAAATATGTCATATAAAAATTAATGAGTCATAAACTACAAATTGGAATTATCATTCCTTTGAGGGAATAATTATAGATAATATCCAGGTTGCCTTTGTCTAGCATGTTTTAAAAATAGTGTTAAATCCAGTGTTAATATGTTTTTACTACATTATAAAATGAAGAGTACAGAAAAATCTAAATGGCTTCAAGATAGAGCAGACAAATATATTCCCCATAGATATTAGCTGAAGAAAAGTGGTGGTCCATTAATCTCCTGATTCCAATTAAATCATCTTTCTAATTGTCTCGGCCAGCTTCAGTGATCCACTCAGTGGACCACTGAGTATTTTGATGAACTCGTATGTCTTTTATGTTTCCATATTATAGATGCAGGTAGGAATGGATTGAATAATAGACTGAAAAATGAAATAGGCTGAAACAGTAGAATCTCATTATATAATTCAATCAAAATTGTTCTCTTTCTCATCAGTAAATTTTTTATAGCAAATTTCTGTACTGTATGGTCATATTAGAAAGATTTAATAATTTTAGCACATTAAGCCACATTGTAGAAAATGTATTTATACCTCAGACGCTCTTGAGCTATTCATAGTTAAATAAAATAAAATAAAATAAATTAACAGAATAAATTGTGTATACTCACACTCTTTTTATTCTTTTCTATATATTCTACATTTGAACACTTCAACTATTATCTCAATTGAGCAGTTAGTATTGAGCAATTAGTGTAGTAGTAAAAAACACTATCATATATCTGTTCCAGGGCTTTTGCTTGATTTCAGTAGTATATCTGCAAAATACTCTGGCTTCAAGTTTTAAATAGGGCTGATAGTGTTAAGTGCCTAAGACATATCATGAGACTTTGGGCACCTAATTCTTGGACACGTAAGAAACTTGGAAAATCCTAGCTTCTCTTTTTATAATTTTCTAACTTTGTACAGTCTTCTGAAATCTCAAGTAATTAAGTAGGCACAAAATGCAACTTATCATTATAGGGTCAAATCCTAATGGTCTTACTAAGGGCTTCTGTCACTCTCTCTCAAAATGGGTGGTACCTTACTGCTACATGAATGGATTTCTTTCTTCATTGGAGCTACTCATGGACAGCATTTCCTCTAAGCTGCTTGATGTGCATAGCCGTGCAGTTGCGCTCATACTGCTCTACCAGGCACACCTGTGCGGCTGCACACGCCACACAGTTTAGAGGAAATGCTGCTTATGGAGACCTGTTCTGAAGCACATTAATGTCAAAACAGAAGGTAGGACAGCGTAACACCCTGTCCGACTAGTTAAGAGTAACATGAGATTTTGTAGAAAGTAACCTATTTTGTCAGATGTTATGAAAGGACCTCGCAGCATCTGACAAAGTTGTCACTTGTGAAAGTTCATGCCGCTCTGAACTAGTCACTAAGATACCATCCTGCCCTACCTTCTGCACTGACATCAGACTAGCATGGCTAACCACTTCTCTATTCATTAAAGTGAAATGGAAGAGACCAGTGGTGACACATAGGGGGTGCATGTGCACCCCCTGAGAGTGCTGGTGCACCCCCTGACCAACCACACTCCACGCTTAGGCAATGGGTCGGGGGGCAGGCGGGGGCACTGGTATCCCCCCTGTAAGCACTGGCCAGGAAGTGGGAGCACTGGATGTAGCACTGCGGCCGCTTCCTGGTCAGTGAGTTTTTGCCATGGGGGACCCTCCCTCCCCAGTCAGTGAGATTGGCCCTGGGGGCATGTGGCTCCCCTGAGTAAGGTGGCACCAGGTGCCCATGGAAGAGACTATTGACTTAACAGATGTTGGCTCAAGATTGTAGTAATGGCCAGACTTTTAAATAGGGGTGCACCCTGTTGCATCCCTATGATGCTATAATGGGTCTTATGTCAGGCAAGAAGACTAAGACACAGTTGTCCTAAATTAAAAGCAAGTTTATTGAACCCTAACAGATACAATTCTAATTAAAACTGAAGTAGCAGTAGCAGTTAAAAATTTTAGGTTTGTACCTAGTCAAAGCAGATGCTCACCACCTAAAATGTTGCGAACGCAGCTTCACCGGTTGATCAGGCCATGAAGTCTTGTCCGGGGCTCCTGGCTCCTATGTCTGATATCAAGACAGGATCATGGATCGGTGACAGGATCTCTTCAGGATTTCTTCAGGAGTTTTCTGAAGGGTACACTCTCTCACCACTCTTTATATATCATATAACTTGCATTTCTTAAGACATAACATTAACTTGAGCCTTCCTCCTATTCATTTTAAGTCAGGGACAGTATTTTTCCATCTGCTTCTTTCACTGGGTGCAGATCTTGACCACAATTCAAGCTAAGCATGCAGCTTGAGCTGAGCACAAAGGTCAAACCCAGGCCTGAAGGCCTCTATGTCCCAACAACCAATAAAGATTTTCTTGGCCAATACCAATAGCCGATGATTAACCAATCATATTGACCCATGCTGATCCAATAACTGACAGTTCCTAACCACAGCCCTGCTTCCAGCACAGTCTGTGTTGCTGTCCCAGACAGGTAGGGTGGACCCTCATGTGAACAGCAGTGCTGGGTGTGTTTGGAGCCCAGCGGCATGCCACTGCTTCAGTGCCAGCAAGGCCCTGCACAGTCAAGTTCTGGTGGTCGCCGGGGAGAAGCCACTTTTGCAAAGGCACCCAGTGCCCAGTGGAGCAGAATGTCCCTCACACAGTGCCTTACCACACCCATGTGCAACCCAACATCTTTGCAGCAGCCCTAGTGCTCAGGCCCCTGCTGTGCACACAGTATTGCCATGGCAGCAGCAGCAGGAGCTGGTAACAATCCCTTTGTTGCTGAGCACTGTGTCCTGTGACCGCTTCCTGGCACCCCCCTCCCCGCCCCCACTGCTTGCTGGGATTTGTGGTCTGCCGTGGGCTCGGGCCAGTGACAGGGAAGGGGGACCCAGACTATGCTTGCCAGGGTGCTCTGAGCTTGCGGCCATAATTATCAGATATAATGACCAAAAAAGCCAATAGCTGATAATGTCATTTCTCCTTTTATCAGTTCCGATCTGATAGCCAACCAATGCATCAGTGCACTCCTACTTCTAAAGGTATTCAGGAACCTAACTTCCATTTAAACCTATTGGAGTTCAGCCATCTCAATATTTGTAAGTATCTGGGCCTCAGTTCTATTACACAGAAGTCTCATTGTGCCTAATAGGTGTTCTGCCTGATTATGACCTGCAGGATTTAGATGTAGTGTATAATAATCGGTAATGACAATCTGTTTTTAATGAAAGAACATCTTTCTGTCATTTTAGGAGAGCATTGAATTTAGGAATACTTCGAGATCCTGGATCAGAGGTTGAAGACAGACAATACCAAATAGATCTGCAGTCTATCAACATAGGTACTGCTCAGTGGCATCAGCTGAAACCAGAGAAAGAAAATAGTAAAGGAGGGGTCCTGACAGAGAATGAAAGAAATTCTCAGAACCCAGCACTTGAATGGAACATGGCCAGTAGGTAGGAAATTGCTTTAAAGTGTTCTGTTTTCTAGAATTTCCTAGAAAAAAACACTAAAAATATAATCATGACTAGGCTACATATTTTTCTATTGTTTTTACTTTCCATTGCAAAAATATTTTCTATGAAATAGTGTTTTGAATTCTACATTTGAAATTGTTCTTGCACCGTAATTATCGTGTAGTTACTCTGTCTCTCTCTTTCCGCTATCAACTTCTTTTTGAATGGCTTATTATATGGCCATAAAAAATAACTCCAGGCTTGGACTTGGCATTCAAGGTCTCGGTCTAACAACAACAGCTTGTTGGGGTTTTTTGTTTTTTTTTATTTCTTTTTCTTCCTTTGTTTGTATTTTCTCAAGGTTTGAATAAAACCAGTTTAGACATTTCTAAGCTAAAGGAAGACCAAGTAATTTTTTTTTCTTTTGGTTCTGAACTGTTTTTTGCGCTTCTGTAACTGAAAACAGATGCAGTTTTAGAATGACATATTTCAGCTGATTTGTAAGATACACAAAAAGACTCTTCTAGCTAAATAGGTTTAGTTCAGTTTCTCCTGGATTGCCCATGAGAGACTTCCATATAACTCACCTGCTGAAGGTGTTGCCAATGGACTTTGAAGGTCTTGTTCAATTCCAGATCATGTTGAGTCCAGCAACCAGATATGGAGGATTTTTACTGTTTTGGTCAAGTTCACAGTAGAATGAGGCCACCTACACACAGGAGACACAGCATAAATACATGTCCTTAGTGTTTTGCACTTAAAATGAGTACTTATAGAATCACTAGGTGCATCCAGACGAGCCTGCACGTGCCTCTTGCTGCATCTCACAGTAGTTTGAGACATGACAAGAGGCACACTGGGAACAAAAAAATATTCCTGGATATCAAACATACCTGGATATCCTGCCCCTTGCCCCAATGGTGCAGCATGCTGCCTGCCCATGCAGGGCATATAGAGCTTGTTCCAGGCTCGGAACCAGCCCAGCCTGATGGCGCATGGGGCCTGTGCGTGCAGGACCCAGCCCAGTGCAATGGACAGTTCCCGTGAGTGGTGCAGGGCTCTGGGTGACAGCCCAAGTGGCCTGGAGCTACCCAAAGGCGAATAGCACCATGCCAAGCCGGGCTAGGCCTGCATGATATGGCACAGGGAGCCAGGTGGCTGGGGCTGAGCTGCACAGAGGGGCTGTACTATGAGGCCCCGAGCACCTCGATGGCTGCTGCTGCTGCAGGTGGCCTGTGGGCCCTGTGGGGGGCACATGAGGGCCCTGCAGGAGTCACATGTTGGCTCTGGGGGGGGTGCATGTGGGCCCTGCAGGGGGGTAGTCCATGTGCTGGGGGGGAAGGGGCTGTACCCTGTGGTGGGGCAGGGGACCTACCCCTCCTTAGCAGCACCCCCACAGTCCCCCATACCCACAGTCCCCCCACAATTCCTCCACAACTACCCACACATCCCACCCTCCCACATCTCTCCACACCCACCCACATCCCCCCACACCCC
>NW_005843030.1:0-4586 GCF_000455745.1 Alligator sinensis
ACCTGTGTGCTTGTGTCTGACTGCATTTTATTGTTGCTCTTATGAACTGATTCTTGGCATATGAGGGTGTCAGCCTGTCCATGCTGATCAGCCCGGCCAGGTCAGGCGTGTCACGTTAATTTGTGTGTGTTTGTGTGTATGACTGATTTGGTGACTGGAGAAACCCAGCCCCATTGAAATTGAGTCCTGCAAGATAGCTCTACTGGGGGTGAGGGCTTGCAGAAGGGAGAGATACAGCTCCGTATAGTAACACAAGCAGCACATTGACAGAATCACCAAGACCCTAGAAACTATCCCTAATAAATGAGCACATCCCAAAGTAATGGGCAAATTTGGTAACATGGGAGGTTGCCCATTTCTTGCCCCGATGCCAGGGGGCACTATCTGTGGCTCTGTTCCTCCCCTACAACGCAGCCCAAGCCTCACAGATGGCATCCAAATGTTATCCCTATCACTGGCCCCACACTGGGCCCCAGAATCCTACTAGTTGGACCCCACTTGGATCCCTCCATTCAGGCAGCCTATTCCGCCTTCATTCCAGGCTACATAGCTCCCTGAGCTGCTCCTTCTTATGGGTCTGGTCCGCCTGGGACTTTTGGCTCACTGGCCCTGGCCCACTTCCAGGCCAGTCGGAACCCCAGGCCCTCAGATCTTGGGCATTCCTTGCAGTGGGCCCCTGGCCCTTTGACCCTTCCAGTCCTGGCCCCAGCATTGACCAGTCAGGGGGTGTTCAGACTGAGTCTATGTCCTGACTCTCTCTCTCTCTGGGGTCCACCTTCCAGACCCTACAAAGGGAGTAACGCACCCAGTTGTGGGGGCTAGGGGTTAAGGTGCCCTGACCCACCTTTCACCAAGGTGGTAACTGGCCTGGCATTTCCTGGGGGCTCCCGTGACACTGAAAGCCCCACAAGGCCACCCACTCCTGGCAGGGAGCAGTGTTAGGTCATGCCCAGGACCAGGAGCCTCCTGATCATCCCCTACAGCTCCTCCCTTACCTCCAGATGATACCAGCAGCCCTGCGGCCAGGCAATGTTGTTGCCTGGCCTCCCAGCAGCAAAATGCCCTGTTTATATGGGCAGCCCGGAATCTAAAATGGCTGCCCTAAACAGGCACCTGCCGACTGCTGTCTTCTGGCCCTTAAAGTGGCAGGCACAAACAGTGCCCTGCCACAATGAGCCACCTGAACCCTGGCCGCTCAACTAAGGAGAAGGGCTGGCCATCAATAGCAAGCCTTGCCCCAATGCTCTGGGTGATCTTGCTTGCCCTTGCAATGCACCCTGCTTTCTGTCAACCTTTCCCCCACTGTTCCAGGGTGGCCTGCCTCTGTTTTGGGAGGATGAGGGCTTTGGAGTGAGAGGGGGATTTCCCTTTGGGGATGCTGCCATTCATGCCAGGGTGAGGAAGAGCAAAGGCAAGGGGGTGCTGCCTGCAGAGATGCATCAGCACCCCCATGGTGCTCATGTGTTTTTTTCCCTTGCCGCAGCTGATTTTGGCTCAGCAGTGCAGGCAGATAGCATATGTGGGATCATCTGTCAGCTCAAAATGATCCCAGACCACACTACCTGCTCACTTCTGGGGTGCAGGTGCATGTGTGGATGCTGCTGCACTTTCCCCCTCCTCAGCAGGCAGAGGCACAGTAATATGAGGAATGGACTCAGCTGAGCCACTTGCCTCCACCTCTATGTCAACCTCCTTCAAAGTCCCTTCTGGGGAAGGAGACTTGACTCTAGGGGAAAATTGAGGGGTGTCAAGCACAAACTCAAATGATTCCGCCTCCTTCCCCAGAATTTCCCTTGCTAGGGCACTGAGATCCAGGTCCAGCTCCAGCTCTTCCTCTGGCATTGTAAGGCTCGGCATGGAAAGTGAAATGGGGGTGGAGGAGGCTGTCATGCTGGTGGTTCTGCTTTTCTGTTTTTGTCATGGTGGGGTGGGGGTTATGGCTGGTGCTTATGGAGGGGATGCAGTCTCAGGCATAGGCAGTGGCACTGCTCCCCTCGCTTTGTTGCTTGTGGAAGCCTCATCCCTTCTAGATGGAGGAAAGAGGCTGTATCTCAGCTGGGGGGAGGAGGACTTACACCTCTCCCTCTACCCCCTCTTCCACCCCTCCCTGAAGGCTTGCCACCACCTGCCTTTCCACCATGCTTCATAGTGAGTTTCATGTCTTGCTTTTCTACAGATATATACATTTATTCATGTTCCTATATAAATTCAATAGTGTGTGTGGGTGGGTGCAAAGAAGAAACTATAAATGTATAAAACCAAATATAATTTGTCTTGCTTCCTATATAAATTATATAATGTGTGTGTGGTGCAAAATATAAATGTATAAAAACAAATATAATATATCTCTCTTCCTATATATATTTGATAATGTATGTATGTGTGCTGCAAGGTATGTATAGAAAACAAATGTATCTCCATTTCTATATACATTCTACAATGTATGTATGTATGCTGCAAGCTTTAAATGTATAGAAATAAAATACAAATGTTTCCCTTCTTAAATAAATTAAATTCTATAGTGTAATCCTATCCAATATAATTATAAAATTGAAAAGAATAAATCAATGAATATAAGAATAAAATGAAAGCATGTGGAAGGAAGAAAAAGATATTCTGAAATCCCTCTTGCTAGGCTAGCAAGTAGGAAATGAATGATAGCCGTTCTTTTCTGATGCCAAGGCAGAAAGCAGGTCGGTTCAAACAATGCTGCCTTTTATGCTGTTTTTCCATCCCTCCCCCAGAGCACTGGGATTGGAAGGGACCTCAGGGAAGGATCACAGTCACTGGCCAGCTACACAATCAATATGAGAGCAGTCCTTCCCTGCTCTTCCCCCTCCCTCTCCTTACTTTCTGTTTCCCTGCAGGTAAGCCCAGCTTCAGCTTCATCTTTAGCTTTGAAACTCAAAACGTTTTGAATCTTTTAAAATATTTCAAGTGCCCTCATTTCATTTTGAGGCTGTTTCAAAGCCCTCCATTTTGTTTTGATGTCACTGTTTCAAACTCAAAAAGAGTCAAAACATCATCAAAACAAAACAGCTGGCAAAGCTTTGCAGAGCCCGACTATTTAGTTGGTCTAATAAAAGATACCATATCTACCCAAAGAACTTTATATGGATGCAGTCATACATACAAATATAAAAAAAGTGCACTTGAACAAACACAAATTCACATTCAGTTATACACCCCCCCCCACACACACACACACACCCTTTCAACAAGTAACTCATCCAGATTAAAGAGGTACTGATAAAACACTGACCAGGAAAAATCTTCTTTACTTTAGAATGCATCATTTTCTTTGCCTAGGGAAATCCCTTTATAATCACAATCACAAAGCAGCTCTCTCCAGATGGGTTACAGGGTGCATATGTGTAATATGCATATTTTGACAAGAAATTCTGTTTGCTCACATACAAGGGGGGAAAAAAGCTTTAAAATGTATCTTTCCCCAAAAATGTATAATTTCTGGAGATAAAAACATATGGGGGAAACTTTTGCAGAGAAATGTGATTGAAATCTTCTTTAGTTAGAGAAAGGGATGTATTCAAAACAATTTTAAACAACAATAGTCTGAAATCAGAGGGACTCTCACTTCCCCTTAGCTCTTATCTTCAGTGTCACTTACTCCTATAAAAAATATTGCATTACCCACTACCACTTCCATATGGATGCTTTTGAATGGCAGGGCTGAAGTCATGCAGTGGTGTAAACATATTAAATGCAAGTTAAGCTCAAATCCAACTGTTCTGTACCAGCCATTGAGTCCTAATCTTAAAGATTAGTTCTGCTGTCTTCTAACCACCTGAGCTACTAATATAATGTCCAACACAAGATATCACAAGGTTTCTGAACTCTAACAGGGGTCAATATTATCTGTTAATACATTCAGAAAGGTCAAGACAGAATCATAGGCACCAACTAGTTGCAAGCTCTAATTGCACCATACACCTTAAAATGCTATATCTGTTCATTTCAGGAAGTATTCAAGGTAGGAATCCCTGTGTTCACTGAACAATGAGGTTGGGGGCTTGTGCAGCAGCAGTTGGATATTGTGGGGGTATTCAGATTACTGAATACCCATTGCTAAAATTAATCTATTGACAATATAACAATTTCTGTATTTATCATGTGTTTTGAATGTGTGGTGTGTGGTCACCATTTTGGGGAAATGGAAATAATAACTGGTCAGTACCAAAGGACATGTTGTTGGACTTCTGCCATGACAAGATGCTTTGTTTGTCATGACTTGTTGACATGTTTACACAGAGAACCACAAGACCACAATAGTCACTTTGGTAATTGAATGAGTTTTGGTGAAGGGTACTGACCAAATTACAGACTTAACATAGTTAAGACTTAACATAGTTAATGATTGACCATCCACTGATTGGAAAGAGGACACAGCTGGAGAAAATCATTTTCTGTGCATTGTACAGTGGAAGTAGCAGAGAAAGAGAGGGAGCTTCTTCCAAGAAGTAAGGAATAAGACATTCCTTTTGCTTCCATTAGTAAGATTATCTATCACATCCTTCCATTCATGCCAGGACTGCATAGAAGTAAAGACCATACCAGCTTAGCCTGCT
>NW_005843030.1:4617-12859 GCF_000455745.1 Alligator sinensis
GGACTCAGACCATAAGTGTGCACCCTGGCAGCATTCATCACACCCAGGCATGCACTAGAAGCTATAAAATGTGACTTGAAAAATAGTTGTTCCATACTTGCATGATGGGTTTTAGTTCAGAGAGACCAAGAGAACCCCGGGGCTGGGATCTGAGCATTTCCTCCTGAAATATGCAGCTGTAAAGATCACATTACAGGCCTAAACAACTTGACAGGATCCCTTCACTAAATCAGCAACCCCTGATGAGAAGGAAGGGCCACTGTGGCTTAATTAACTGTTAATGAAGTGCCTGGTTCTTCCCAGTGCTTATACAGAAGGGCAACTCTTAAAGTAACACAACCAGCTTGGGAACAGTATTGGAGAAGCTAGAGCCCCCTTCACAAAGACAGAATTTATGTGCCTGGGAAAGCATACCTATCCAAAGCCTGGAGGCTGTAAGGCCCTAAACTTGAATGCTAATGGATGCTAAATACCCTTCCCATCACCCTTCTGTGACTTCCCTCTCCTCACACCCTTACTAGATAGTCTGTGCTCACAAATTGTTTTGATCTGTCCAGCAATTGTTGATTTACAGGTAAAGCGTATTGTTAATTGTATAAGCGTACATTATCTGAAGGATACATGGACCTACATTAAGTGGCAGCCCCAGTAAGTTGAGTAATCCTTAGATCCCCAAGAGTTAGGTGGGACATGTCACATTCCTAACTATAAACTTGCTTTTGACTCATACTTAAGGTTCTGAGACACTGGCAGAGTGGTTACCTACTTGGCATTCCCCTGCTACTATTGCTATGTGTGATCCAAAGTGGGTCTACTGGGATAAGCAAGGGATACTGTCTTTCAAGCCTATTTAAATAGGTTGATCAGAGGGAGCCAAAAAATGCACCCTACTCAGCAGTATTCATATACCAGAAGTGAAAATTTCCTTTGAATTGGTTCCTCTCTAGTAGTCTTCATTTTCTGTATATGATCAGAAAATCACAGAAAGTAGAGGTGGAAAAGTTTGTTGTTTCCACATTTCCCTGGGGCCAATGTAAGAGTTTTCCTTCTTGTGCGTTCAACAATACTGTATCAGCAATATTAGGGGTGAACCAATACAGATTCTTGGGGCCGATTCTGATAGGCGATATTTAAGGAGGCATATCTGCCTATACCAATCCAATTTCCAATACAGCTGCCTCCAACTGGTGTGGTGGACAGGGAGGGGGGAGGGAAGGGGTGTGGGGGCAGAGCAACACCCTCCACAGTGAGGGAGGGGGCCAGTGAAGGGGCAGGTGCTGCCCAGGTAGGGTGAGGGGACGGAGCCACGGCTGGTGGGGGGGTGCAGCTCCCACTGCTGCTTGCACCCCAGAAGTGCACAGGGGGAGTGGCATGTGCCCCTGGATCTAAGTGAGGCAGGGTGGGCTGCAGCCAAGGCTGTGCGGGGCTCTTCTCAGTGGTGGCTGTGCTCAAGTGGGTGTCAGTGGTGCTGGGAGGATTCTGCATCCACCCCAAATTTTGCTGCCACTCCACTCCCAGCGCTGCTGCCACCAGCCACCTGGGGCAGCCTCGGCTATTCCCGGCACATGGGTGGAGGCAGGGAGCTGAACCCCCTCATGCCCCTTCCCTCCTCCCTCCCTTTCCACTACAATGGACTTACCAGCTGGAGGCAGCTCTCCACACTGCTGGTTGTGCTCCTTGCTGACTGAGTGCTGCACTGCAGCTACGTGCAGCACAGGCATTTATCGGCCAAATTATTGGCCAGATCAGGCCAATATCCAATTCATCCAGTTTTCTTTATATCAGTACTGATCTGATATCAGACCAATGTATCGGTGCACCTCTAAGAAATATTTTAAATGACTCAAGAATTTCTATCAACCTTTGTCTTTGAAAACTGTTCTACAGTGTTACTCATCCTGTAAAACTTCTCACTCTTTCACATTTACATCCTTCAAGTCCTCATAGATAGTACGTACAGATTTATAGAACCAAGAGATTATGAAGGCCATCTAGTAGACTGATCTCCTGCATAACACAGGTCATAAGATTTCTTCCAGTGATTCCTGCATTTACCCAATGACTTGTAACTGCACTACAGAATATCTTTTAGAAAAATTGAGAGACTCCAGCTCTAGGTGACACAAGGTAATTGTCTCCATAATACTTTTAGCTTTCAACCTTTCTGATAAAAAGGCATCAATTGGAAGTGAACTAGAATGAGAAATTATAACTATTTATTCTGCAATATTTATTGTGTCCTTTTTTTTATCCTAAAGGGGCTTATTCTTTATTATAACACTAACTAAATAAAATCCAAAGGGTTCTTAAAGGGTCATCCAAAATAGCTCTAATGTAGACTGCCCCAGGGCAGACTTCCCTAGACAAAGGGGTAGGTTGATGTTGAGATCTGGCCCAGAGTCCTTCCTCTGTCACAATTGGCTACATTTGCAAGGCATGGGTGTGGGGAGGTTGGAGGCCATAAAATTAGCCCTTGAGGTAGTTAGTGCATTGGATCATGGATGGGCCAGGAAGGCCCCAGCTAGTGCCTAGGGGCAGGACAGAGATCGCAGAGTTCTAGAAGAACCCACAAACTGAGGACAAAGGGTTTACTCTTGGACCTTGGGGCAGCCTCCCTTTTCAGAAACCAATAACAACACGGGCTTCCAAGGTAGGTGGTGCTCTCCCCTACCCTGGAGGTCTTTAAGAGGAGTCTGGACAAGCACCTGGCTGGGGTCAGGGGGTCAGACTCAGTTATCTACTGAGGTCCCTTCCGACCCCAAAAATCTATGAAATATCATGGTATGACAGGTAGAAGAGGAAGGGTACCTTAGGAGCCTGAGCAGGGCAGGAGCTGCATGGCCACCAGGGGGTGTCGTGGCTACTCCTGGGGCTTGGTATCCGTTACACCAACACACAGGAAACTGCAGAGAGTTTAGTCTAACTGTGACAATAACTATCACCAACATTTATGTTTGCAACAATTTTCAGAGTTAAGGCTCCCCAAAAGTTTTACAAACTTAGGCCTGGCCTTCACAGTCTCCATACAAGTATGATTATTTTAGTTACAGCAGTGATTGTCAACCTTTTTTGTACCAGGACCCATTTGTAAACATTGGTGGCCACTCCCAACCCAGTTCCCCTTACTCCCAACCTGCTGCCACCTGCCCAGTGTGGGGGCCAGGGGTGCCCCCAAGCAGCCCCTAACAGGCTGGAACTCTGCCAGCTTGCAAGGGAGAAGCCATACTGTCCCATGGTATTCTCCTTTACAGGAGAATCCATTTTTAAAGTTTGTTCATGACACTTTCATGTATTTCTGCGATGCACTTTTGGGTTGTGACCCGTGGGTTGAGAAACGCTGAGTTGGAGAAATGAATTTTTACCAAGTGATGCACAAGTATAATCAATAGTAAGGCTAGGATTGAGCAAGTGAGGCAGCAGCCCCACGTGTCGATTTAGAAGGAATGCATCAATGGCAGCTACTGTCACTACTGAAACAGCCACCATTGCCTGTGACCCAGCCACCACTGTCATCCTAGCTGCCACTGCTGCTCAGTGCACAAAAAATGCTTGTTACCCATCTGGGTACAACCCTCAAAACGAATGTACTTAGAGTAGCATAAAGGTGCTTATACCAGGATACTTTTGCTCCCCCTTTTGGAAGGAATGAACTCTACCATCATAAGCACCTTTATCCCAGTTTAACAGTATCCACAGAAAAGGAATGTACAGTACAGGAGTGGCTTCTACCCCTTTAACTGTACTGGGATAACCTTTATGTTTAGACAAAGCATTTGCACAGTAAGGAAACTATACACATGGGGCTTTTTGCTAACAGTCAAAGTGCAGTCATTTTTGGGATGAACTATACAAGGTATTTATTTGACAGCACCAAGCAAAACTGCCCAGTAGTGTAAGCAAGAAAATGAAGGAGAATAATGTATTCCACTGAAAATGCAGAGGGAAGTCAAGCAGGCAGAACAAAACCCACAATTGTTTGGGTCTGACACGTGGGTAGCCCACTGAGTTCAGGTCCAGATTCCAAATCCTCACCAAAGTGATGACTGCTTTGAGGTAAGCTTTTGTATATGGTGTGTTTCTACATTTGAATCAAGCTCAGTTTTAAAGAGAAATCAGCAGGACAGTGATGGGGAAAGGGAGGAAGGAAAGAGATGGCATTTGATAGATTTTTAAGTCTGTGAGAGTTGAGCTACGCCCACAAATCAAAGCAGTCTCATTTTAATATGAACTGGTTAATTTCCTTTATTTTTCTCCTGCCACGACTTTGATGGAATAAGGTATGGAAATAAACACAGGCCTGAAAGACAAATAAGATATTGTGTCTGCGGATCAGCAAGAATAACACTTCTGCACAGTTATTATGCGACTCTTAGACAACTAACATCTTAGATATATTTAGTTCCCTCTCTCTTTGGGAACTTTCACTTCCTTGGTTGCTTGCCCCATTCTCCTCCACAAGGGTCCCAAGCAAATGGCAATCCTGTGCTACCTTGTATTTTCTACTGATATCAAAATGTTAGGTTGTCTTCCCTTTGTTAATCCTCATCCACTCTTGTTTCTTTCTCTTTTAGGTCCCCAGGAAGGTACCAGACATCCCCTCAGAGGTCTTTGTCATCACCTCACTTCGTCAGAATGCTCTTCTTCATAATTTGTGAGACCTACCCCATCTACTTATCCTGAAAGGACCCTGCCATTTGGAGGATATTTTGCTGGTGTGATCTGGCAACATTACTAGGACTAGATTACCCACTTGGAATTCTCCTTCTGTAGTCATATCTTTGTTTCTGAATGGCTTGATTTCTTTCTAAGTTATCTTGAGTGATCTGTCTTGCTTTCTCTGACCATTCTCGCAACTCTATGACTTGTCAAGGTCCCTGTTCATACATAGACTCACTCTCCTTTGAACCTTTGCATATGATGTTGATCAGGCCTTGTGGCTTATGTCGGTATGTCAGCTCAAATGGAGAGCATCCTAATGATGCTTGGGGCACATCTTGTACTGCAAACAGAAGAGGGAGAAGACACAGTTCCCACCTCCTAGTATCCCCTTGAATACTTTTCTGGATCATCGCCTTTAATGTTTGATTAAACCTCTCAACTAGACCATCAATCTGTGGGTGATATACCGATGTCCTAAGGTGTTGTATCTTAAAAGTATCACACACTCCCTTGATTACCCGGGACATAAAATTCATGCCTTGGTCTGATAGTATCTCCCAAGGTATACCCACTCAGGTAATCCACCTGACCAACTCTTCCACTACCTTCAGGGCCATCACAACTTTTATGGGGATTGCTTCAGGGTAGTGAGTTGTGTAATCAGCTAACACAAGGATGAACTGGTAGCCAGCAATACTCTTAGGGAGCAGGCCAATAATGTCTGTGGCGATCTTATTAAATGGCCATGTCACAATCTCTAGCAGTTGGAAAGGTGTCTAGGGCTGTTAACCAATCTGAATACCATTGACATTCAGAACAGGATTGGTAGAATTGTTCCACTTATTTTATGTAGGCCCGGCTAGTATGCTCGTAGTATGAGCAGCGCAGTTGTTTTATCTCAACCCATATGTCCACCTAGGGGTAGTGCGTGGGCTATTTTTATCAAATCCCTCTGGTATCGATAAGGTACCAAGATCTGATCCACTTACTCCCCGGCTACCTTCCCTTTATCTATGTGGTAGAGAATATGATCCCTTAACTCAAAGCGAGGATAACTTGTCAGTAGCTCTAGCCGCTCCACTACTCCTTCTCATTTAGTGATGCTTTCTGCATATACCTACTAGAAAGCAGGCTCTGTGGCTTGTTCCTCCCTGAAATTTTCACCAATGATCTCTTCTAGATAGATGTCAGGATATTTCCTCACCTGGTCTAGAGACTGAGCCTCCTATCCATGGAAACCGTCTTCTAATTCCTTTTCTCTCTCTGTCTCCATCTTGTCTCACAACCTCCTGCCTCCAACTTGATCTAGTACTTCATAAAAGTATAGCCAATCACTTCCTAATAGCACAGGACATGAGAGAGTTCAGGCAAAACCTACTGACATTTCTTCTGATTTATTCATAACAGTAATCATAAGTTTTCTATGGGGATATATATATGATTTCCTGTGGATGCAAACCATACTGATGCTTGTACCCAGCTTAACCTCTTGAGGGTCAATTACTGCTTCTCATATCATTGTTTGTGTACAACCTGAATCCAGTAGAGCTGGGATAATCACTGAACCAACCCAGACTTGTACTATAGGATTTGGTACCCCACTTGTTCTGTTAAGCCTTCCAAAACTACAATCCATTTGTTCTTCATGATCCAGTTCTGAACCTTTCCCTCTCTCTATTTCAGACTCTCTTTCCCAGGGTCGCCGATCCCCCAGCCTTTTAAGGCATTGTTGGCCAATGTGACTGGATACACCACACCGAAAGCATATTATTCCATGTTCTGTTGGTGGCTTCCCTGTTCATAATAATTTCCATTTTCTTTACCATTACTGCTGTTTTAGAGTCCTTTCCCTTTGTTCCAAGTTTCTCAGACATTGAGAAGGCTTCTGCAAGTTGCAAGGTGTCTCTCAAAATTTGAGCCAGTATCCTGGGTTGCTTCTCTTCTTGTTTCTTAGGGGCACAGAATTGTTGTCTGTAGAGTTCAGGGGATATTTCTAGTCAATACAAAATAGCTTTCTTCACCATGGTATACTCATTGGCCTCTGCTCAGGAAAGTGTCCTGTAAGCTTCTTGAGATTGCCCTATCAGTAGAGGTCTAACAAAGAGGCCCACTGGGTCAGATCCCATCCGGCTGCAATAGTTCTCTCAAAAGCCTCTAGGTAGGCTTCTATGTTGTCCTCTCTAAAATCCTATTTTAGGGATTCAGAATTTCTCTGAGGTCCCTAATATGGCCGCTTGTTGAGCCTCTATCTTCTCACTGAGCTCTTGTTGATCACTAAGCACTGCCATTCTTGCTGCAGCCTCCTGGCTCTTTACTCATACTAATTCCCCCACCTATACCTGTTGAGCTTGCATTATCTGCACCACCACTTGATAAGCTTACTGCCAATCTTTTAGAGCAGCCATCCCCACATTGGTTGCAGCACTCTCCAATACTGTCTCCTTAGATTAAGGATGAGTCCTCGTAATTTTCCACCTGGTTTCAAATTCCTGGCCAATGCACCATTGTGAGAGTTGAGCTACGCCCGCAAAATAAATCACAGTCTCATTTTAATATGAACTGGTTAATTTCCTTTATTTCTCATCTGGCACAATTTTGATGGCATAAGGTAGGGAAATAAACACAGGCCTGAGAGATGAAAAAGATACTGCATCTGCTGTTCAGCAAAAATAGCTCTTCTGCACAGTTATGATGTCCCTTTTAGACAATTAACATCTTTGATATATAGTTCCCTCTCTCTTTGGGAACTCTC
This sequence comes from Alligator sinensis, assembly GCF_000455745.1. Taxonomy (NCBI): domain Eukaryota; kingdom Metazoa; phylum Chordata; order Crocodylia; family Alligatoridae; genus Alligator; species Alligator sinensis. The sequence goes on from NW_005843030.1 coordinate 12,029, forward strand.
ACTTTCTTGGTTGCTTGCCCTGTTCTCCTCTGCCCAGGTCTCAAGGAAATGGCAATCCTGTGCCACCTTGTATTTTCTACTGATACCAAATATGAGGTTCTCTTCTTTTTGTTAATCCTCATCCACTCTTGTTTCTTTCTCTTTTAGGTCCCCAGGAAGGTAACAGATGTCCCCAGGTATTGGACTCTCTAACTCAGAGGTCTCCATCATCACCTCACTTCAGCTTCTCTGGGACGCTTCTTCTGTACCCTTCTCTCTGCCATCTGTCGTCTCTCTCTTACAGTCTCTCCATTTTTATTCTGGGTTTCTTTCTTCTTCTCTCAGGAACTAATTCTGGGCTCCATTCCACTTTAAATCTTTATGGCTGTCTCCTGCATCTCTTGCAGCTGGCACTGTCCCCATGTTCCCTCTGCACATGCAGCTCTTTGTTTTTGTTTTCATTTGGGTCCCTCTCTCCTTTATCTGAGTATCCCCACCTCATTCTCTCCTCAGGCTCATTGCCAAGGTAAGTTCTCTGTTTTGCTTCACTCCTCCAGAATTCTATGATGGGGCAGACTTTTTGCCCTGTCACAAAAGCCAAAAAGGACAATTTGACTTTCTCGCGTGTATTGTCCAATCTAAATCTGCTGTCTACTAGCTTGTGGCCATTATTTCTTGTAACCCTCAGGGGCGCCTTGGTGAATAAAACCTCACCAATTCCCTTCTGTGCCCCCGTGATGAACTTATAGGCAGCCACAAGGTTGCCTCTCAACCTTCTCTTGCGGAGGCTGAAGAGGGCCAGGTGCCCCAGTCTCTCCTCATAGGGCTTGTTCTGCAAGCCCTTAACCATAC
>NW_005843030.1:13376-16952 GCF_000455745.1 Alligator sinensis
CCTCTTAACTTGTTCTCCAGTATGGGGTGGGATACCGTATCGAAGGCCTCCCTGAAGTCTAAGTATACGACATCCACCCCTCCTCCTGTGTCCAGGCATTTCGTAATCTGGTCATAAAAAGAGACTAGATTAGTCAGGCATGATCTGCCTGCTACGAACCCGTGCCGGTTTCCCCTCAGCATAATTTGTCCTGCCAGGCTCTCGCAAAAAATCCTTTCAGCAAGGGGTTTTGCCATCTCAGAACCAGAAAAGTACCAAATTATATTCTAAAAAGCAAACATCTACAGCAGGGGTTTTTCAGCCTTTTTAAGTCATTGTACCCCCAGCAGCCAGTTGAGAAGGCATGAGTCCCCTGGCAGCCAGAAGAGCGGGTTGGGGTGTATCTCCCAGTGGCCAATCAGTGAACAGCAAAAGTGCCAGTGGCCACTGCCGAGTACCCCCTGACCCACAGGTACACATACCCCCGGTTGAAGTCCCCTGATCTACAGCATTCATTAATTTGGTTTCAAAAAAATTTTTTGTCCTGATTTTCATGTGTTTGTGTAATGTATATAGAGGTGACTGCACAATAGCTTAAAATGAAGTTTTACTCTTGTATATTGTGGGGGGTGGGTTTAGGTTTGTGGGGGGGCTGCGGGGTGAGAGAGCATGTGTGTGTGTGTGTGTGTGAATATGTGGGGTGTGAATGGGTATGAGGTTTTTTGGGGGCTGGGTGTGTGGGGGTGTGAGGGGATGTGGGGGGTCTGTGGGTATGGCGCATGAAGGGGACGTGGGTGGTTGTGTATGTGGATGTGGATGTATGTGGATGTGGGTGTGCACATAGGACTCAGCCTATGAACACACACACACACACACACACACACACACACACACACACACAGAGTTCCTGCCTGCATACACACACTATTCCTACCTGCATACACACCCACATACACACACACACACTATTCCTGCCTGCATACAGACACACACACAATCCCAGTCTGCATACACATGCACACACTGTCCCTGCCTACATACACACACACATGGATGCATGCACACACACACCCCCCATACCAGCACAGCCCTGTGTTCCCTGGTCCAGTGATGCAGCCAGCAGCCACCTGCTGCTGGATCAAGGCAGGGGCAGAAAGCGAGTGAAATGGCTGAGGGTGGGCAGGGCTGAACTGTTCCATCCTGCTGAGGCTCCCCCTGGATCCTAATGACCCTGGCTCTTGTCAACTTTGACAGGATTCCAGGGCAAATAAATATTAATTTTCTAAATTTTTAGGGGCTCCATGGGCCAGATATAATGGCCTGGCAGGCCAGATCAGGTCTGCAGGCCATATTTTGCCCACCCCTGCTCTAACACCATGCCTTCCAGAACTGTGCCAAGGCATTAGAGTCAGAACTGCTATGCAGACCACCAGACTCAATCACTGCCACCAGTTCCTAAAGCACTGACATTTTTCCTTGGAAATAAGCTGAGCACCTAAATGTTGATCCAGCCCCAATCTGCTTAGAGAAGAGCTAATGCGATCACAGTGACATCTCTCAAATAATGGCAGGAACTGAAATTCCAAACTGACAGAAAACCCTGAATATCCAGAAGCAGTGAAGAATAATTAATAAAGTGCTGTTTCTTTGCCATAGGATGAACTGACCTCACTGGTAAGTTCCAGGATTTCTGCAAGCCTTAAAGAGCTATTTAAGTGAAATAAAAACTTTTAAAAATAGCTTTTCATAAATAAACAGTTTACTGCCCAAACTTAGCAAGGCCGTATCTCTTTAACACCCCAGGGAAGGATTGGCTGAACTGAAACAGCCACACTGAGACAAGACTCTCTCTTCAGGCCTTCAACACCTACAAATCTTCCAGGGCTTGCTTGGCTGCTCAGAAACTGACAACATTTCTTCAATTAAAATAAACTGGCCAAGAGTCAGCTATACAAAAGGGGAGTGCAGGGTTTCTTTCCAACTTATTCAGGGGAGGGAGGGGGGCACCAAGCTGTGATTACAGAAAGGTGCCCTTTGTTGCACTGAGTACCTAGAAAAAGCTGAACTCTTGGCAAGTGAGAAAAATGAGAGTCTGTCTATCAAGAAAAAGATTTTTTTTTAATTTTGGTGTTAAACACCTTGTTAATTTTTCATCAATTAACAGCCATTTAGCACATGGGGAGCATGGTGGGCAAACTGCAGATGAATAAATTGAAGCTGAGAATTCTTGCTAAAATGAAAATCAAAGCTGTCTATTTTATTGGAAAGGCAAATGAGAAGGCAGGAAATGAATATCTCATTAAAAATAGGGGCAGAGGTGGGGAACAGAGGGTTAGAGAGGGAAAGCCAGAATCTCATTAAAACAAGTATGATGGCTGTCTTAATTGTACCTTTCCATGTGTTAACAAGGGAACATTTGTTGTAGGTTTGGGGAACTTTCCACTCTAGCAAACAAATGCTATTAATGACATTATTTTGTCTCTGGTTCTGTAAATCTTTTTCAAAAGAAACACTTTAACACTGGAGATCAATAAGGCAGTTAATGCAGACAAAAAGGGTCAATGGCTTTTTTTCTCTAAATGACTCATTTGAGAGCAGCAGCCTGACCTTTACCCCAGCATATGTTAAATCCAGGTGGGGTCAAGTCAGAAAAGACTCAGTTCAGAAAAGAACTGTGGTCATTTGGCTAGTGAAGGCACTCTTGTTTTGCTCTGACAAATAAGCCTCTGCATCATCCTCAACAAGTCCCTATATTTTGGACAGAAAAGATCTGTCACCCTCCTCAGCTTTTAGAGATAAATCACCCTGTCTACTGGTTAGAGCCGTGAACTGAGAGTTTGTGAGGTCTGGTCCAGTTTCTACTGTGGATTCTCTCTGTAACTTCATGTTTCTGCCCTTGCTTTCTCCTTGTACAAAATGGTGATAATAATACTTCCTATAACTCAGTGGGATTGTGAGTCTTGATTCATTAATGCTTGCAAACTACTACAAGATCCTCAGATAAAAGATTATAGAAATGTGCAAAGTATTACTAAAATCACCAGGGGCCAGTCTTCCCTAGGAAAAAAGGTGATTTTTTAATATATTAAAGAGAAGAGGTGAGCGTTGATTATTACTATGGTTGTTACAGCATTATTCATGTAGTAAATACTTATATTACAGTTGGGTCAGAAAGTTGCAGTTAGGTTGGGACTCCATTTGAGTTATTCAGTGTGCATTCATACAGGACAAGGTTCTCCTTGCCCCAGTGTCTCAGTCATGGTTGGATCTAGGATTTTAAAAAGAGGGGTGCAGATGGTGTGGCACATCATCACATATACCACAACATAAATTTTCCCCAGTTAAAGAGAAACTAGGAGCTTTACTAATATGTTAGGGTGCTAGAACTATATCATCCCGTTTAAGATCAAAGCAAAAACAAACATAACTACTGGAATGTGCGCTAATTTGCTAGATTATAGATAGTTTAAAAAAAAAACAGCTAAAATGTTTGGTGCGGTAGGAATCCAAGGTGGGGGTACAACTGTACCACATCACTCCCTCCCTCCTCCCTGACCCCCCCCCCCACCCCACCCCCCCCCCCCCTCAAACACAAAA
>NW_005843030.1:16983-50440 GCF_000455745.1 Alligator sinensis
CCCCCACCCATCCACCCCAGTCTCTAAGACAAAACACAAACAGGGAAGAAATGAACAAACAGAAATAGCAGAGGTGGGGATCTAAATGACCAATGTGATGATATCAACTAGAAGATGGTTTTTGTTTTTATTATTTTCCCCAAAATATAAGATAAAGGTAAACAAATTGGGTAAGCACTAACCAAAATGTGTGGAAAAAAGGAAACAAAGAAAAAGCTGGAAGGAAGGGGACAGAAGTGAAGAAAGAATGCCAAGAGGAGTAATGATATGACAGGGCTGGTGATGGGAAGAAAAAAAGAAACATGAAGGAGATTAAATAAGAAGGATTCATAGCTCAAGGAGAAGAAGGGGCTGGAAATTTCTGCAGAGAAAGAGGCAAGCCAGGTTCTTTGAGTAGATATGATATCTTTTATTAGACCAACTGAGTAGTTGGAAAAAGTTCTTAGCAAGCTTTCAGGCGCAGTCACCCTTCTTCAGGCATAGGGAGTCTCTGCTGTTCTGAGACTCCAAAAAATGAGAGAAGCTAAAAGTGTGGCAGGCTGTCAGTGGGAATGTAACTAGGTAGAAATTAGAAAGACAAAAGGTAAAGCAGAGAGGGGAGGGGAAAGAGAGCGGGGTGGGGGAAGGCTAAAGGGAGACATTACAGTGATAGAATACAAGGTAGAAAAGAGGCTGTCAGTGAAAAAGAAAATAGCTGGAGATCAGGAAAACAGGGATGAGAGAAGCTCAAAGTGTGAGAGGATATAGCAAAAATATAAATGGGTAAAAAGGAGAAACAAAAGGTAAAGCAAGGGAGGGAGGGGGAAGAAAGCAGAGGGGGAAAAAGGCACAAGGGAAACATCACAGGTAATAATACAAGGTAAGAAAGGGGCTTTCAATGAAGAAGGAAATAGTAGGAAATCAGGGAGACAAAGGACAGAGAAGTAAGGGAGGGGAATGGAGAAAAGTTTGGAGAAAAGAAGAATGTAAGAGGTCAGGTCAGGCAGGTACCTGTTGAATCAGATGCCAGGCAGGTTGTAATGTATCATAAAACCAATGTCATTATTAAGCCCATGATTTTTGTATGCATTAGATTTACGAAGTGAAGTTCATAGGATCATCTCCAGAAGGTGTTTTGTAAGTTCCCTTTGAGGATTAGAACTGAGAAATCAGAGAGGGAGTGATTGTCCTGTGAAAAGTGTGCTCCCACAGGTAGTTGGGTATTCTTGTCTTTGATCTATTTTCGGTGTGCATTCATTCTGGTACACAGTTTTTGTTTGGTTTCTCTAGCATCTTTTCCAGCAGGGCATTTTGTGCACTGGATGAGATATATAACATTTCTGGAGGTGCAGCTGTAAGATCCAGGAATGGTGATGTTTCTTCTGTGGGGTATAGTTGTAGTGGGGGTGGCAGAGATGAGTTGGCAGGTTTTGCATTGCTTGTCCTGGCATGGTCTGGATCCATTTGGTGTGGTTTGGGTTATAGGGAGTTTGCTTCTGGTGATGATGTTAGCAAGGTTTGGTGCTTGTTTGAAGGCTAGGATGGGTGGTTCTGGAAAGATCTCTTTAAGAGAGGGGTCTTCATCTAGTATGGGTTGCAATTGTTTGAGGATTTTCCATGTAGGTTCCAGGGAAGGGTGATATGTCATAACTAGTGGTGTGAGATTTCTGGGGATTTTCTCTTTGTACTGCAGCAAATCTTCATATTGTGTCCTGGTGGCTCTTTCAAGAGTGTGATTTATCTCTCTGGAGGAGTGTCCTTTTTGGGTGAAGGCCCTTTTGAGATTTGTGAGGTGGCGATCACAAATATTCTCCTTGCTGCCAATTTGATGGTATTGGAGAGCTTGGCTGTATATTGGGGGGGTTACAGCCACACCAAAATTCACCTTAGCTCCCCGCCATAACCACCCCCCCCCAGCACCACCCCTGTCCAAGTCCCCTGCTTCCTCCCCCCTGCCGCCACCTACCCCACACAGCTGAGCCCACCCCGCTTCCATCCACAGCCCACAGAGGTATGGCACTCCTGGCCCACCGGGCCCATGTCCCTCCTTTATCTGCGTAGTGCCCCAATTTTCTTTCTAGCCTACATTAGCCCCACCCTCTCCCCTGGAAAAGGCTGGTGCTGCTCCTGTAGAAGACTCATGACTTGACTCCAGCTTCAACCATGCTCAGATGTGGGTGTTTGGATTTAGCCTGAGGACACACAGAAATGATGGCTCTGTAATGCTGCTGTATGATGGCAATGCTATTCTCTGCCTGGCTCTCGGGATCACTAGCAAAATATGTCCAAAGCATAACAAGGAAAAGATGACACCCCCCTCCACCACCACCACCACCACCCCACACACACCTTTTTGGCATCTCTGATTAGGGCACAAAAATCACTAGTTACAACTTTGGCAATGAAAATTAATTGTGTAGTAGGTAGGATGATAATCTGGGACACAGGATATCCATGTTCAGTTTCCTGCTCTCCTAAGGCTTGCTTGTGTGTCTTTGGAAAAGTCACTAGTCTCCTTTTGTGCCTCAGTCCCTCATCTTTACCACACAAGGCTTATTGGGAGAGAAAAATACATGACAGGCTGAGGCACAAAAATATTGCAATAAAAGCTCAGGACCAGGTGAATATGAAGAAAAAATGCCATTATTTTAAACTAGCAAGTACTGCTAGACTGAAGGAAATATGCTCACTACAGGCATTTAGTTTTTAGTCGAAGTTTCATAATGTTAAAAAAAGCCTATATACAGTGTGTTCAGATAGAGGTATGAGAGTTAAGAAGAATCCACAGCAAATCTAAATCCATTGTATGATCTGATTATTATCATGCCTACAACCCATGTCCCATAGTTTGTTGTTTTTTACTTTTTGCCTACCACTTGATTATAAGCAGTTCTGAGGGAATGCCATGTCTAATGTATGCACCTGTGAATTACCCAGTATATAGCTGGTGTTATGTAGGTATTGATAACACCTCAAGTGTTTTCAATGAAATCAGAAAAAAATATATGAATGTCTTGTGCAGTGACTCACAGGAATACCCAGGATGCAATGCCTGGAGTTACCTCTGCAGCCCTGGCATGAACCTGAATCATCTGACACTTCTTACTAGTTTTATTTTCTCACTTTTTTACAGAGCATTTCTCTGATAATCCAGCATGCTGGTATTACCACCAATTCACAAGTGTGTCTAAAACCTTGATGACAGTAATTAATGTATTCCATCAGCACCCATGTCTCGCAGCCAGCTGTTTTGTTGTGAAATCTGCCAAGTCCTAGAGTCAGAAAACTCTGCCTCCCCCACCCCCGTAACCTCCAACATTATCTGGTGTAACTTTCACTTAACGATTAGTGGCTTTATTCAATCTATCAGCATAGGGCAAGGGTTACACTGGTCTCAGGGGCATCCAGAAAAACCTGATCTGATAGAAAACAGTCTATTGAAGGAGAATTGCTTATCAAAAGAGTTGCTGCAGGTGGGAAAATGAGAGGGGTCATAGGGGAGGCCTTTCAAGGAAAGAAAAATACTTCTGTTCTGGTTCATTATCACAGCACACAATGAAAAACTCTGAAAACTCTGAGGATGGATGATCTTCGCCATCACAGCAAGCTGAGGAGGTAAAAGCTCTGCCTGGTTGTTAGGATGAGACACTGAATGGTAATGCTAATCTTCTGGTGTTTTTCTAACATACATAAAGTACAAAAAAGCTATTGGTTGCTACTGAGTCACCATATCACATCTGTGTAGCTTTAGTTGCACTGGCCTTTGCACTTAAAACAGCGATTTAACTTATTTTGGTATCTATTCTTAACCAAACATAAAATTAATTTTCAGAGCATTTACATGCAAATCCCCTCATTTGTTTGGAATGTAGAATAATTTTTAAATGACCTTACTTTGAAATTTTTCAGAGTTTTCATCTAATTTTATTCTTTTCCTTCTGCATGCTGAAGGAAATACAGATAACTGCGGTTTTCTATTTATTATTAGCATAAGCATTCTTATAGCAGGGAAAACATAATTAACAGGATGGGGTTGGGGTTTGGATTTGTATTTTGACCTGAAAGCAGTCAGGTTTGAAGGAAAGAGTAAGTTATGCTACCTTAAAGCCTTTTCCCCTTGGAATATGAAGTTATAAACAAAGCAGATATGATGATTTCTCCAGCCCTGTTCTCCAGCTAGATCACCAGCCAGTCTCTGCTTCCTACTTTAAAGTTTTAACAAGGTTCCCCACACAACATCTCTTCCCTTTCACACCCATTCACTAGCAGCTATTGTCCTTGGTTCCCAGGAGTCTTCACCTTCCCAAATCCCTCTAGCTTCTCTCTTTCTTTTTTTCACAGGTTTGAACTCCACATCCTTGCAGTGGTGACAGCCTGGTCTGGAGCAGGGTACAGAACCACAAACCCCTCCTTGCACACCCCTGCCCAGAGCGTGCAGGCTATGCCCTGACTGCTATGCCCTGACTCCAGAGTAAACTGCCCCATTGCAAGATCCTAGTGGCTCCAGAGCAGCCATATGCCCTGCTCTGCCATGTGCACTGCCAGCACAGCTGTGGCTGGTCTCCATGGCAACCCCAGCCTTGAGCTTTCTCCTGCAGCTGGGTTCTCCAAGGAGACCAGCCCCAGCCTGTGGGCAGGGGCTACTAGGAAATGGAGTCCACTGCTGACAGGATCCAGCCTGTGGGATGGACTTTGCCCATCCCTGCTCTAACTGAAGTATTTTGAAGGCATGAACCTTTGGTGAATGTAGCAAGGGGCCCCTATCTCTGCTACTGGAAGAATGTAAGAGTATGGGTGGGGGGATACTGCTGACAGAGAAATAAGCTGCAAGGCACAGGCTGGTCAGAGTTAGATAAATCAGTGACCTCAGTACTGCCAGTGAGAGAGCCAACAGAGGAAATGCAACTTGCAAGAAGCCTATCTGTACAGAATAACAGGAACAGACAGCCTGTAGAAAAGGTCAGGGGAATGGGAGGCTGCCAATTGAGATAAGTAGCAGCAGCTGGGCCCTGTTGCCAGATGTTGTGATTGCTTATAATATCCTTTCTTGCGCTTGCCACTATTTTATGTGTTGGTGGTATGCCCTGTCTTTCTCATCTGCCACATCTTTGACGTTATTATTATTAATATTAACTGTATATGTTATTAGTCGGGAGGGTTATTTTTGCTTAGTTCTCTTTTATCACAATCTTTTAATACGAGTGCACATGTGGGCTGTATAGATCATTAAATCCACTTACTCATGTAGGCAACAGAACTTGAAGTTAGATAGTCAATCACAGTTTGGTTAAGCGCAATACCAAGTCAGGTGACCAGAAGTGGGAGTAGAAAAGGTCATATGAGCCTGAGGTTTGAGATTTAGACTGGTCCTGATACTGCAAGAGGTTAGATGTCTGCTGAATTACTCTGTGAGGCAAGTGGTTCCTTACTGTAGTTGTTTTTCTTTATAGTTTATGGTTTGAACAGAGGTTTTGGTTATGGCTAAAAGGGGTGGTTTTGGAGACTATAGGTGATGTGGCAGCACATTCTGTGCCATAGGAGGGCTGAAGCCAGGACAGCCTGCAGGGGCCTGGGACCTGGTGGACTGTGGCAGCTTAAGCTGGGACTGGTCCAAGTGGGGCCAGTACAAGAGAGACAGAGAAGGGTCATAGTTTCATAGTAGTTTGGGGTCAAAAGGGACCTGAACAGATCATCTAGTCTACCCCCCTGCCACTGGCAGGAGCATATGCTGGGATCACAGGACCCCAGACAGGTGTTCATCCAACTTCTTTTTTAATTTACCCAAGGTAGGAGCGAGGACCACTTCGCTAAGAAGTTGGTTCCAGATCCTAGCCACCCTAACAGTGAAATAGTGCCTCCTAATCTCTAACCTGAACCAATTCTCCAGCAGCTTCTGGCCATTGTTCCTCATCACCCCAGGTGCTGCTGGCGGGAATAAGGCCCTTTCTATTTGCTGCTGATCTCCCCTAACAAGTTTGTCCCACCAACCCCCCCCTCAGCCTCTGCTTGCTGAGGCTGAACAAATTCAGGTCCCTCAGCCTCTCCTCACAGGGCCTGCCCTGCTGCCCTCCAACCAAGTGCGTGGCCCTCCTCGGAACCCTCTCAAGGCAGTCCACATCCTTCTTAAAGTGCGGTGTCCAAAACTGAACGCAGTATTCCAATTGTGGCCTGACCAATGTCGCATAGAAGGTGAGTATCACCTCTCTGGACTGGCTTGAGATGCATCTTTGAATGCACGACAAGATGCAGTTGGCTTTGGCTGCGGTCTGGCATTGGCGGCTCAGGTTCATCTTGAAGTCAATAATGTCTCCAAGATCCTTTTCTGCCTCTGCGCTCACAAAGGGGAGCTCCCCAGCTTGTATGTATGCTGTGGATTCCTTCTCCCCTGGTGCAGCACCCTGCATTTATCTACATTGAACCCTATTATCTACATCCATTTATCTACATTGGATCCTATTACCATCTGCCCCCTTTTGTAGTCTGTCTAAATCTAATTGCAGCCTCGCTCTCCCTTTGAGCGTGCCTCCCGCTCCCCACATCTTGGTTTCATTGGCAAACTTGGACAATGTGTTTTCCACCCCCTCATCCAAGTCGCTGATGAAGATGTTGAAGAGTGTAGGCCCCAGGACCAAGCCCTGGGGGACCCCACTGTTCACATCCCACCAGGTTGAGTATGACCCATCCACCACCACTCTCTGGGTGCGCCCCATCAGCCAATTTTTGACCTATCCAACTGTGTAGGCATCAATGCCACAGTCGCTCAGTTTATTAATGAGAATGGGGTGAGAGACAGTGTCGAAGGCCTTCTTAAAGTCCAGAAAGACTACGTTCACAGTGACACCATCATCCAGGGATTTAGTTACTTGGTCATAAAAGGTTGTTCCGGCAGGACCTGCCTTTGATGAACCCATGTTGATTTCCCCTGGGCATGATCTCCCTTGCTGGCCCCTCACAGATGTGATCCTTGATAATGATTTCAGGGATTTTCCCCAAGACTGATGTGAGGCTTATGGGTACCATTCAGCCGCACTATGAGGTACATAACTTCACACACATGACCAAATGAATATATACCACTCATCTAGACAGAAGGTATATCCAGTCAGGGTTAAGGACCAGGTGGGCTGAACCTGTAGGGAGAGAATAGTCCTGCAAGGGTTAGGGACCTAGTGGACCAAAACCTGCGCTAAACGTGGACTGGAGGACCCAGTGTGTGTGGGGGGGGGGGGGGGGGGGAGGAGAAGTAGTGTGAGATCTGTGATATACAGGGGTGGTTTTGGGGCAGCTGGAGGCCATTATTGATGCTTGCAAGATGACTAGGGCCAGAAGGCCATGATTAGCATCAGCTGGACATGAGTGGTGCCCACAAGATACAATGAGGCAGAGATGATGAGCCTGGAGCAGTGATTGGAGTCAGGGACAAGCAAGGCTTACTCTGGTACTTGATGGAAGCTGCCCATATTTATCCATTGGACACTAAAGGCCTTGATACACATGCAAATGACTTATCTAAATGTGTATTCAACTGCATTCAATTTAGATATACCTTCTGTCTACAGGAGTGGTATATATTCTTTTGGTCTTGTGTGTGTTAAGTTATGTACCTCATAGCACTGCTGAATGGTGCTTACATGCCATGATGGTTTTTAAAGAGTAGATTCATGTAGTTCAAGTTCTCATCTTTGGGTGGTGCTGTTCCAAACAAAAAATCTCTCTCTAATTTTAATTTAGCTTTAGTTTTAAATACTACTCCAAAAGCTTAAATATTTAACCTTAAATAAATAAATGAATATCAAAAGCTTAAATATTTAAGATTTAAACATTTAGCTTTAATTTAGGGTGTGTGTGTGTGTGTGTGTGTGTGTGTGTTCTGTAAAAAAAAACAAACAAACAAACAAAAATGACATTTATTTCCTTGCTTTTCTGAGGCGGGGGAGGGCACTGCAGTTGAGAGCCTTAGCATTGGGGTAGGCAGACCTATCAGCAGCCGGGTAGAACACAGCTACAGCACCCTCTGGAGTGTGACATGGAAATATGGGGCTACAATGAAGCATTTTCTCTGGGCAGCAAAACAAGGTGGCTATATGATAGTGTAGTGTGCTCAAAGGCCATGGGGAAAGTTCTCTGAATCAAGGAAGCACTTGTTCCAGAACCCTCTTTATTTGGAGGATCTTTATTTGCAGACCTTGCAATGATTTCAGGCAGAGAACGGTCCCTTTCAGTACATCACAGGCACCAAGTCTCCGAGAAAAGACAGCAGTGGTCTGTCTAATTGCTATCTCACAGAGTCTTTTGTTGCTAATATGATTAAGGCAGAGGGGGCGAAGGGGGATGTCTCTGGCTGACTCTTGCCAACATGAGAGCAGCCAAACCCCCAAACAACAGATGGAGATGGCCATCCCACCATTGTTTTTGGTCAAGGGCTACTTGACTTCACAATGGTAGCAGTTACCAAGTTGATTAATCACTCATTGCTCCTACCTACTAGCCTTACAGTTCATATCCATTTATTTGCTATCACAGCTCTTCCTTTGTTATTGATTCTTCCCAGCTGCCACTAACCATCCTCACAGCCCATCTCTAGTCTCAAAGGGTGCTTGTACACATGATGATTTACCCATGAAAATGTGATGAAACATACTGAAAATTTGCCATTTGGCTAGCATAATGGCATCACCATGTATATGTGCAGAAGGTTTTGTCATGGAAAACTGTCCTTAGATTGTGGTAACTTAGACTACCTCTGATGTATTTTAAATTTCATCATGGCGAACTGTCCCATTGTGGACAAAAAAAAAAATCTATCATGTGTACATGTATCATACATGTCAACTTGCCAAATTATGTGCCCTGAGCCCCCTTTACCCACCAAGTATCACTACCACTATAATTCACTGGTACTTTCAGCTAATTTGCAGTGTAATTTGCTGGGACACCCATGGCTGAAAGCGCCCCCCCCCCCAAACCATTGATTGAAAACACAGAAACTTACAAGAATAAAATTTAGTTCCTTTATAAATACCAAAGACAAAAATACCAATTCCCCACCTCACCCCCTAGCACAAATGTCCCCTTTGTGTAGTCTTCTGTCTACCTTTCTGAAAAATAACAATGACAGGGGACCCATATCAAGGAGTGCTTGGTGTGCTGCAAGGGAAGAAAGAAGACATTGGGGTTTGCCCCTAACTCCCCAAATCAGTTTCTCACCTCCCCTTGCAGTAGATTTCCCAAGCAATAGGTCTCCAAGTCTTTTGTGAAGATACCTATGCCATTAAATATCCATCTGTAGGAGTTTGTATGGATGTGTTGGCTCTCAGGCAATGCACAACTGGAGGGCAGTTGTGGGAGATACATGGCAGTTAGCCTGACATGTTCACACCTACACTAACCAAATTCTTTCATTGCCTCCCCTATTACCATATCCCCAATTCTACCCCCCCCCCCCACACACACACACAAACAATGGAAAACTTACCAGCTGCTAGGCTTCAGCCCCTGGCTCCTGGTTCCATACGTGCTGCTGAGGCGATGGGGCTGGAATGTGTGTGTTTAAGGGAAGCTGGTGGGGAGGGGGGAGCCACACCACACCACAGTGGGTGGCAAGAGAATGACCACTGTTGGGGGCAGGAGCATCACCATCATGATAACACGAGTGTGTAAGGGTGTAGGGTGAAGCAGGACAAGAATAGGGGTGGGGTGCGGTGATGGAAAATGGGGGGGTGGGGTGCTGATATACTTGCCTCCTTGGCAGATCTGGACTCCCTGCCATGGCAGTCCTAAAGTAGGCTTCTGTAAAGCCACTCATAGACCTTAAATTAGATCAGATTTATGCACAGAAAGGGTTTGTGCTCAGACAGAGCACACCTCCTCTGCTGCTGAACTCAGCCTGGCTCCCAAATGACCCAGCTGAGCCCCTTGGTCTGGTGCCAAAAATAGATATATTTGCAGAGCATGTCTGGTCAAAAGCCATGAGAGTGTGCGGGGGGGTCTGAGGTCATGGGACAGTTCAAGATCAGCCTACAGGCCACCTGGCACATCTTGATTGATGGTACCCACAGAATTTCAGAGTGGGAGTGCACAGAAGTGCACAACAGTGCCACGTTAAGGCTAAGATGCTGCAGGCAAAATTCCATAGGGATGTTGCCCTAGCATGGCTCCTGGACACCCTTACTCATCAAGTGCTTCACTACTAGCACCTCAAGCTGTTAATGGAGGTACTGGATTGACATGAACTGAGAGTGACCAAGTCCTTTTCTGGTTTTGAATTGTATTTCTATTGTTTGCAAATAAAATTTTACTGTGGTCTTTGGATTTTCTACTTCATGCATGCCATATTTGTTTAAGATAAGCAGTGCACTTTGGTGGGGGTGGGGTTTGGTCTGTGGTCATAATATTAAATGCACTCAGCCTCCCCACAGTGGAGGACTTACCAGGGTCAGGACTTGCCTCTCTCACTCTGGGGCTGATCCCCCTTCATGCAGCCTCTGGCCCAAAACCTCAGCCTCAGGCATCTGAGGACTTACCTGGGCCTACTTCCCTTACTTGGGGCTCCACATCGCCCCCCTCACTTGAGGCTCCAGGTCTCCACCCCTCACTCAGGGCTTCACACCACCTCCTTCACTCAGGGCTACTTTCTCACTTGGGGCTCCAGACCACCCCCTCACTTGGGGCCATGGGGCTTCACTCCCCAGTGGGCTCAGGTGGCCATAGCCATGCCTGGCCCCAACCTTCCCTCTCACGGTCTCACACCCCCACAGGGCTTAGGTGACCACAGCTGTGCCTGGCCCCCCACTCTCCCTCCTCAGGGTTTTGCACCCCACAGGGCTCAGGTGACCACAGCCATGCCTGGGCCCAACTACCTCTGGTATTACTCAACCCACCCAAAAGTGAGGGCTGGGGTTAAGGCACCCCAACCCACCTTTAACCAGGGTGGTAACTGGCCTGGCATTTCACTGAGAGCCCCACCAGGCCACCCACTCCTGGCAGGGTGCAGTTTTAGGTCATGCCCGGGACCAGGAGCCTCTTAACTATCCCCTACAGCTCCTGCCCTTACCTCCAGGATGACACACAAAGCCTCACAGCCAGACAGTGTTACTGCCTTCCCTGCTAGCAGGCAACTGTTCTGTTTATATGGGCTGCCAGAGATCTAAAATGGCCACTGCAATCAAGCACCTGCTGGCTGCTTGGCTCCGGTATTAAAGTAGCAGGCACCAGCAGTGCCCTGCCACACGCCTTCCCCCTTTAAATGGTACCTAGGGGTTTCCCCTGCTGCTCCTCCAAAACAGGCTCCCACTGGAGCCTGTGGGAGCCCCCAAGTGGTGAGCACCCTCAAAGGTACTCTGCCACACACCTTTCCCCTTTGAATGAACTCTGGGGGGTTTCCCTAGGCTGCCTTTTCTGCTGGGCTCTACCCCAGCCTATTGCAGCCTCTGCCACGTAGTGAGCACCCCAAAGGTGCTCTGCCACACCCCACAATGCAGACTTCCCCCCACCCCCAACTTCGCTTCTCCCAGCCATCTGGCTGAACACCATGTTTGAGAGTGAAATAAAGGAATGTGAGCAAGAGGATTTTAACAGTAAATAAACTTTACTGGAATAATAGAAGAAGAAGAATTAAAAACATTTAAAATATAAGAAATAATGATTAATTCCAAATAAGTGGAAAGATAAAATTGCTTTAAAATATGTGTTTTAAATTATGACAGTAATGAAGGTACTGAAATTACATTTAAGTCAAATATATCAATTAATAAAACTAAACAATTCTAGGTGATCTGCACATATCAGTAGTGCCCCCTCCTGTAATTTAGTTCTAAGAGGTCATCAGGGTCAAATTGTTATGCAATACCCTCTACTGTATTTTACTTGGAATAATGCCTGGAGCAATTTGGAGATTTTTGATCTGTCACCCATAACTGAGTGACATGAAAAATTGACACCAATCATGTCACTTTGAAGGACACAGATTGAGAAAATGTAGAAAAAAACCCTGTCGTGTAAAGGGGTCCAAAGCGTCTCTTGCACTAAATCCCTTGGTATAAATCCCTGCTTTATATCTCCAGCCCTCCCACATCTGAAGTGAGTTCATGAGCCTAAATTCATCCTGAGTTTCACACCATGGAACCACATTCTCCTCTGCCTCATGGCAATAAGTCAGCAGCAATTCTATGGTTACCAGTGAGATGCAAAACTGATGCCATTAGGGTCCTTGCAGGGCACAGTACAATTGAATCAGGCAGGCACTTGACCCTGCCTGTTTATGCTGTTAATGTGCAGAACGCCCAGTTCCTCCATTCAGCCTCAGGCAGAAGTGGGTCAGGGACACAGCTCTGTCTGTCACAGCCGTGGTTGTCACATGACATCCTGGAACCAAGAAGGTGACTGGCCCTGGGATCTGAGGGGGTTTGCAGCTGTTTACATTAGAGCCCCCATGTGAGGAAGCATGGAGGATGAGACTGTTTACTTCACAGCTGTGGAATTGTTTGCAAGATGAAGAGGAGCCCTGCTGATACTTCCCACTGGGCCTGCAGTCTGTTGCACTCCCTGGGAGCTGCACCATTGCCCTCATGTCACTGTAGCTATTTTTAACCTGTACATTCCCCACCTCCCACCCTCAATTATTTCTCACAAATTTTCTGCCTGAAAGTAATAGATGGGGAGTTGATGAGTTGTCACTGTTTACCCTGTAGGAAGAAGGAGCAGTGAAGAGGATGTCTCAACCCAGGGACCACCCAAGAAGTGTCTCTGCTTCCAGGGATAATCTGTCCTTCTGGTAAAATTTACCCCTGAGCAGATAGGCCATGGCCATGCCTGCAGAACACCTAAACATTCAGCCTATGGCTACACTACTGTAGAGAACCCTTGCCAATATCATGGGTGAATTCAGCAGCTTTTCAGTACTAGGAGATGGTGTGAGAGGCAGAAGCAATGGGACATTCTCCCATATAACAGCCTGAAAGCTGTCCAGGTGCAGACCATCAGACCCCCACAGCTTGGGCCCCTTAGTTCAACAGCTCAGAGTTGTCCTTTCTCCTACTGGACAAGCAGGTGGCAAAGAGTAGTGAGAATGAAAAAAGCCAGGTGTAACAGGAGAGGTTCAGGAGGGCTTTGTCCTGAATTAGAAATAGGCTTCATGTGTCTGCAGGGAGCCAGGCTCTATGCTCCAGAAAGAACCTGGCTTCTCCAGCCCTTGGGGATAATTTTTGGCTACGTCTATTGTGGCTGTTAGCAGCACAAACACTGAGAAACTGGCCCTCTGTAGGACCATCTTTCAATCCTGGGGTCCTGCAGACAAGAGGAGCAGGCAGATGCAGCTGTGCCTGAGGGGTTGTCTGCCACCAATCATGTCCAGGGACACAGGCAACAGCAGGGAAGTTGGGCAGAGTGTATCATGGAATTTCCCCTAACCACATCAGGCAGCAGCTAAGGAGATTCACTCAATTCTTGGGTAGAAACTATCTCATACCTATCACTGAGCCTGACCCAGCTCCTCTTCTCTTATTGTTCTATTTTACTTTGGAGACTGTCTTTTTGCTTGATGTGTATGCAGCACCTGGCACAATGGAATCCCACCCCATAGCTGGGGCTGCTGCATGCTCCTGCAGGATAAAAATTGGTCATATCTGAGCTTGACACTTGCATAAAAAGGGCTGAGAAATGGGAGAGGGTTTTAATGAATACTTTCAAATAAGTCAGAGCTTTCCTTTAGTTCAAGTTTTCATGACTGTTTTTTCCAGTTTTTCATCTTTCTTCCTCTTTCCTCCCCTGCTGGTGCCTGTGCAAGTGTGTGTATCTTGGAAGAGCAAATGTATGTATGTATTGTGTGTCTTGTATATTTGGAAGCATGTGACTGGAGAGTGAGTCTGTATGTGTGCTTCTGACTTCCTGAGACAGGCATCTCAGGAATGACAAGTAAGCAAGATTTGATGGCTCATAATCCTCTCGCTACTTTGTCCTGGGAGCATTTAGACACCGCATAGTTCACTCCAGACCAGGACACAGAGGCTCAAGTGTATAACTGCAGAACAGCACAGGATCCCACTGCTGAAACATCCTAGCTTGTGTGGCTACTTGAATTTTCAAGTTGGCAAATCCCAAGGTGATAACTGAGTACTTTACTCTTCCAGCAACAAAATATGCTTTATATATTTAACCTCATTCACAACCAGCCAAAACAAGGAAGTGTGGAGATAAGAAATTATAGGCTCTGGAGCTACACCTGGTGGAGAAGCTACATAACTCTCAACACAGACAGACCCTAAATCATATTTTCCTGATAGACATTACAAAACCAGTAGCAGAACCTTGTTCAACTACATCTGGTTCAGTTAAACTATGTCCATCAAGCTTTAGTTATCACGCGATGATCAGGCCCCTAAACAAGATATAACCCCATTCATGTGTATCATGTTATGGGTTGTAACACATTATCAAGTTGTAAAGTGTAGCATCTATCATTGTCTCAAGATGTGAGTTGAGTATAACATGGTACTCGTTATACCGGGAGGGGGGATTGCTGGGGCGGGATGGGCTTCATCTCTCCCCTAATGGCAAGCGTATCTTCTCTTCCAGGTTGGCTGATCTCGTACGGCGAGCTTTAAACTAGACTCGCCGGGGGAGGGGGCTGCAGGAAGACGAGGAGACGCCATCAGGGCAAGGGGTGCAAAGGTAAGTAATGGGGGTCTTGCCATCAGGGCAAGGGGTGCAAAGGTAAGTAACAGGGGTCCTGATGGTCTGGCTAATCAGGGGGTGGGGGGGCACACAGTCTTGCAAGGCCTTAAATGCCTGTACACCAATGCTCGTAGCATGGGGAACAAACAGGAGGAACTCGCCCTCAGAATAGCTAGTTCAAATCCAGATGTCGTAGGGTTAACAGAGACATGGTGGGACTCATCCCATGACTGGGCAGTTAACATTAGGGGCTATAGGCTGGACAGGCGGGATAGAGAAGGCAGAAAAGGGCGGGGGGGGGGGGAGTGGCACTTTATGTCAAGGAGCACTACACATCCTCTGCCAGCAGTATGGGGTCAGGGGAAGGGCGAGCTGAAGTGCTCTGGGTCAAGATCCAGGGGGGGCAAGGCGAGAGGGATTTGACGGTGGGGGTCTATTACAGACCCCCCAATCAGGAGGAGGAGCTGGACAGGGAATTTTCAGGCCAGCTTGCGGAGACACTAAAAGCAAGGGATGTAGTTGTCATGGGCGATTTTAATTACCCGGACATCTGCTGGGAGGAGCAGTCAGCCGGGACGGACCGCTCCAGGAGGTTCTTGGCCGAGTTGCAGGACCTCCACTTGATTCAGGAGGTGCACAGTCCCACCAGAGGAGATGCCCTGCTGGACCTGGTCCTGGCCGCAGGCGACGACCTGGTAAGAGGCCTCCAGGTTCTTGACCACCTGGGCAATAGTGATCATCGCGTGCTGGAATTCACCATCCAGCGTAGAGTGTCAAGGGCCCGCAGCAAGGTGGTGGCCCTAGACTTCAGGAGGGCCAACTTCAGTGAGATGAGGAGATTAGTGGGAGAGGAACTGGGGTCCTTGAGGGCAGAGGAACTCAGCGTCCAAGAGGAGTGGTCGTTCCTTAAGGAAACGATACTCGGGGCCCAAGGGGTGTCCATCCCGACAAGAAGCAAGGCGGGCAGGAGTGTCCAAAAGCCCCCCTGGCTCACCAAGGGTGTCCGGGAATGCCTGCTTGCCAAAAGGGTGGCGTACGCCCGGTGGAAGGGGGGTGTAATCTCCAAAGAGGAGTATACCTCCTCTGCTCGGGCCTGCAGGCGGGCTGTTAGGAAGGCCAAGGCGGAGATAGAGCTCGGATTAGCGTCCAGGATTAAGGATAACAAAAAGTCCTTTTTCAAATATATTGGGAGGATGAAGAAGGCGCCGGGTAATGTGGGGCCCCTGCAGGATATGCGGGGCAATCTGGTGGTTGCGTCAGAGGATAAAGCGGACCTCTTTAACCAATTCTTCACCTCCGTTTTCTTGTGCAGGGACCGGGACTTCCCTGCTGTGATAGAAGCCGGACGCGAGGGGATCGCCTTCAGACCTCAGGTTGGGGAGGACCGGGTTAGAGAGCTTCTGGAGGGGCTGGACGCGTTCAAGTCAGCGGGTCCGGATGCTCTCCACCCCAGGGTGCTGAGGGAGCTGGCTGGGGTTATTGCAGGGCCCCTGGCACGGCTCTACGAGCGATCGTGGTGCTTGGGCCAGGTGCCAGACGATTGGAAGGTAGCTAATGTGGTCCCCATCTTCAAAAAAGGGAAAAGGGAGGACCCGGGCAATTATAGGCCCGTCAGTCTTACCTCAATCCTGGGGAAGCTCTTTGAGAAGATCATCAAGGAGCACATTTGTGATGGGCCGGCATCCGAGATGATGCTCAGGGGCAATCAGCATGGATTTATTAGGGGGAGATCATGTCAGACCAACCTGATTGCCTTTTATGATCAGGTCACAAAGGCCATGGATGCAGGTGTCGCGGTGGATGTAGTCTTTCTGGACTTCAGCAAGGCCTTTGACACCGTCTCTCACCCCATCCTAATTAGTAAACTAGGCGACTGTGGCATAGATGCCTACACGGTCAGATGGATTGCAGATTGGCTGAAGGGTCGCACTCAGAGGGTGGTGGTGGATGGATCATATTCGACTTGGGGGGAGGTGGGTAGTGGAGTCCCTCAGGGCTCGGTCCTGGGCCCTGCGCTGTTCAATGTCTTCATCAGCGATCTTGATGTTGGGGTGGAGAGCAACCTGTTTAAATTCGCTGATGACACCAAAATTTGGGGGGAGGTGAGCACGCTAGCAGGGAGAGAGAGATTGCAGAAGGATCTGGATAGGTTACAGGGGTGGGCAGACAGGAACAGGATGCGTTTCAATACGGACAAGTGCAGGGTGCTGCACTTGGGTAGTAGGAACCAGCAGCACACTTATACGATGGGGAACTCCCTACTTGAGAGCACGGAGGCGGAAAGGGATCTTGGTGTCATTATTGACTCCAAGATGAACATGGGCCGACAATGCGAGGTCATGGTTGGCAGGGCTAACCGGACCTTGTCGTGCATCCCAAGGTGCATCTCGAGTAGAGCCAGGGAGGTGATCCTCCCCCTCTATGCGACGCTGGTCAGGCCGCAGCTGGAGTATTGTGTCCAGTTCTGTGCGCCCCATTTCAGGAGGGATGTGGACAACATGGAGAGGGTCCAGAGGAGGGCCACCCGCATGATCCGGGGACAACAGGGCAGACCCTACAGTGAGAGACTGCGGGACTTGAACCTATTCAGCCTCCACAAGAGAAGGCTGAGGGGGGACCTGGTGACCGTCTATAAACTCACTAGGGGGAACCAGAAGGGTTTGGGGGAGACGCTGTTTCCCCTAGCCCCTGCTGGCATAACAAGGAATAATGGGCACAAGTTGATGGAGAGGAGGTACAGATTGGACATCCGAAAAAACTACTTCACAGTCAGGGCGGCTAGGAGCTGGAACCAACTTCCAAGGGAGGTGGTGCTGGCCCCTACCCTGGGGATCTTTAAGAAGAGGCTGGATACTTACCTGGCTGGACTCATTTGAGTCCCGTTTTTGTTTTTAGGGTGAGTGGTTTTGTTTGTGTTTTTGGGTTGTTCTCCCGCCCTGTCTCCCGCCCTGGCGGGGGGGCGGGCTAGAAGATCTATTAGTCTATTAGGGACCCTCAAACTATGAAACTATGAAACTATGAAACTATGGTATCCTGAGAGACCAGTGGAGCAGGACAGGATCAGAGTGGATGCAAGAGACTGCCACAGCTCTCCTTTAGAGAGCTAAAGGGACCCCATTCCAGCAACCCTCTACCTTTTTGTAAAATGCTATAAATTTGCCCTTCATTGTAGTTGTTTTATAAAGGTCATAGATACTTATGGCGTTTAAATACAAACAAGGATTCCTTCCCATGGAGCTTGTAAATGAGGGGTTTCCATAATATCTGAAGGATTGCCGTAAGGAGGGAGAACAATTTTGCTGCAGAGGGTAGGATATGTAGTGATGGATTGAAATTGTAGCAAAGTAGGTTTAGATTGGATATCAGTAAATGTTTCTTCACTATTGGAAAGTGAGACAGTAAAACAGACTGCCTAGGGAAGTGGTGGAATCTCCTTCATTGCAGGTTTTGAAAAAGAGTTTAGAGGACCATTAGCAGGAACCTACAGGAACCATAAAGCCTGCAGTGTGTTGTGTGGTGGGTCGGTAGGGGGAGCTCTTGCATTGAGCCTCCCACCTCACTATGCCCGTCCACCTTATGGACTCCACATGTCTCTCCAGCGGCACCTAAGCCCTGGCAGACCCCCATTCGAGCCCCACCAGAAAGTCCAGGGGTAATGTGTGCTGCCACCACCCCGAGAAGGGACTGTCTAGGGCCTGTGTCCTCAGGGAAACACAGGCCTAATAGTCCTACAGGTACTCAACCCAATACAAGAACTTGGAGCACTTCCCCAAGTCAGGGGCCAAAAAGGATAGTCTCCCTTAGTCAGCAGACCCAGGGGGCCTCCTGAGCATAATTAAACCCACCCCTCAATAAGTCTCCCACACTAGGTACAAAGGAGAACTTTATTGGTTACAGAGGGTAGGGTTACAATAGGGTACAGGGTAGAGCAATATCAGAGAAATCCCATAGAGCAAACACCTGTGGCTGGGGTAGCTTTTGATCTCGCATCTGAGTTACTGCGAGCTATATATCTAATTGGGTCTCAGTTAGCTTACTCACAAGTATCATCCAGAGGCTGTTGGAGATTCCCTCTGGAGGCAAGCATTTCCTTGATCATGAGTTTTGAGAGAGACAGCAAGTTTTAGATGGTACTGCTCTTCTTTGTTCCTGAGTATCCCTCATGGCTGCTGTCCCCTCATCCCGGGTAGTCCTTAACTTATATAGCCCTTGTGACCTCATTTACTTGGTCCAATGCAGGCCAGCACCTGTTGGCTGTGAGCCAACCAATTTGAAATACATCACTAGTTGCCGGGCAGATTCTAGCCCACCAGGAAGTAAGCCCCTCACCCAGGTATGTGATGCCAGTCACATAGGCAGAGGGAGCAGGTTTCCCCCCTCCCTCAGGAATGTATCCAGCTCAGGTTACCTAAAGATATAGGGTAAGGATGTGTCTCTCTGCTGGGCCCATCCTTATCAAATTATCACAGAGCAGAGACTTTGGGGAGAGACAAATGTGGCTTTCTGTCACATGTTGTACACACATCACTGGGGACTGTGAAAGAGTTCTATAGCCCAGAAAAGGTGGACAGTGGAGAGGACCATGCTCAGCAACTGACAAAGGAAGCAGAGCTCCACAACTAGTTTAGAAGATTAAAGGGCCAGGTTAAGTTTATGGAGGGAATAGGATGATAGAAAGGAGAGTTCTAGTTCTCCAGTTAGGATTTGAGATGCTTGGAGTTGTATTGCAGAATGGAGGGTGTTGGTTATCCCATGCCTTTGGACTTTGTTGGTTGCCATATGGGGCCAGGAAATAATTTTTCCCCTTTCTATTGTTACAGGTGTTGTGGGGGTGGGAAGGAGGGTTGCATTCCTCAGAAGCATTCAGTGTTGACTGCATCCAAGGCTGGGGATTTTTCCTGGGATCTGCTGATGCTCCTGCTGGGACTAAAAACCCAGAGGTTCCTGGCTAGAGGGTCTTTCTTCCCCACTGAGGGTCAGACTGATCACCACATTGGACAGCAGGAAGGAATTTTACCCCATGATCAATTGGGCATGGTCTGGGGAGAGAGGGATTGCTATCCTCTATAGTAGGGGCATGGTCCTCTTCCTTGGATCTCTTTAACATAGTAATAAAAGCTAGGGCATTTTTTATGTTTTGTGTATTAATCTTTACAAGAAGATATTTCACAAAATTTTAAAGATTGGTTAGACAATTTGTCCCTTGAGACCTACATTTCCATGATTCTGTTATTTCAATAGAGAACCTGGTTCTGGATTGAACAGAAAGTTTTCCATGTTGATAGCTTTCAACATAGGGGCTAGATATGGATCACATCCAGGTAAAGGACATAAGTGTTGAGTTTGGATCTTAGATGGAATTTGGGTGCCTAAGGTCAAACTTATGACCCTAAGAATATTAGCTTAGCCTGTGTGTGCTGCTTTCCTTGACTTGAAGACAGGTGCTTTGTGTCTGAAAGCTTGTCAAATATCTCTCCAAACTATACAGTTGAACCAATAAAAGGTATCCCAAGAATTCCTTCCCTTCATATGTTTTCTGGACCACAGCTATAGCAATGCTCCAGTCCATGGTAGGTTCATTACAGTGCTGTGATAGGAAGAGAAAGGGTCCTGATTCAAACACCCTTTGGGGTCCCAAGTGAATTCCCTAGCCACTAAGGTATGGAGCAAGAGGGAAATACACATGCTGTCCTTTTTGATTCTCAAGTCTAAGTATGGCAGTCATGGGTTCTGTAAAACTGTTTTCAGACATTTAAGTCTGCTATAGGGCATATGTAAGGGCTGTGCCAGGAAGTGAAAGGTCCTGGTTCAAACATCCTCTGGGTTAAACAAGACAGGACCTTCAGTATCCCAAGTGATGGCTAGTGCAGAGCCCAGGATCTCCAACAATCCACAAAAGGAGTACAGAAGGGTTATGGCTGCTACAGTGCATAGTAGTACATAGGCTCACTGCCCTTCAATGGAAATGTGACAGGTGGGCGGGACCAGAAGTCCGCCCCCTTCACTCCACCCCCTTTCCCCTTAGATGGTGTGTGGTGTCACAAGCCCTGACCCCTGACCCCAGTCACGTGGTGTGTGACATCAAAAGCCCCACCTCCTGGCCCCAGTCATGTGGTGCGTAACATCACCAACCCTGCCCCTGTCTCCAGTCACATAGTGTGTGACATCAGCAAACCCATCCCCACCCCACAGTCACATGGTTTATGACACCACAACTCCACCCCCACCCACAGTCACATGGTGTGTGACATCAGTAACCCCACCCCTGCCCTCCAGTCACATGGTGTGTGACACCACCAGCACATGGTCCAGGACATCAGAAGGACAGCCCATGCAGCCCCACCAAAGCCCACCCCCTCATGCTGCAAGACTCACCCTAGACCACGTGGTACAGTTATGACCTATCAGGACCCAGGCTGCTCTAGCCCCCAGGCATAGGCGTGACATATGGGGTGGCAGTGGGGTAGTGTGACCCTTCTAACAACCTGGCCCACTACCCCCAACCAATTGGCTGTGGGTTTCAGAGGCCTCAGACCTCCCCAAGAATGATACTGAACCAACTGGTGCAAGTAGAGGGGTGGGGCTTAGGGTGCAAGACCACCAGGTCTATCTGCTTTCCCAAGTGACCCCTCTGTTTGTCTGAGACCATGCTAAGGCAATCAGGGGCAGATATGGATTCTTTCACAACACCTGTAGGCCCCCTCACCACAACCCTAAGATGGCCACATAGAAAGTGTTACCGTAGAAATAGTTTTGAGGAGGAGGGCAGGCCCAAAGACTCTTTGAGATGCCTGACCCTGTTCAGGAAGAACCAATGAACAGGCAAACAGAGGAGGCCCAGGCCCCCAAAGCAGATGTTGAGAATTTGGAAGATGGTATCTCTGTGCCAGAGCCTGCATGCGAAGTAGAGGTCATCACAGAGGAGAGGCCAGTAAGAGACTTGGAACAGGGTTGTGGAGGTGGGGTGGGGCACTTAGATTTTGATGGTAGTGGTGTGGGTTCACTTCATAGCACGCATGTGTTTGGAAGTAGCTAAAGACTGATTAAACAGCAGTTAACTAAGGCTGTAACCACCGGGCCT
Source organism: Alligator sinensis (assembly GCF_000455745.1). Taxonomy (NCBI): domain Eukaryota; kingdom Metazoa; phylum Chordata; order Crocodylia; family Alligatoridae; genus Alligator; species Alligator sinensis. Next base: position 38,714 of record NW_005843030.1, read on the forward strand.
CAAACATCTTACCTTGGGCTTCCTTGCTCCGAGGGTTTGCTGATATCTGGCTTGCCGTCACAGGTGGCCTTCAGGGAGGTCTTTCCATGCGCTGCAGTCCGCCCTTTCTCTCCTGCCACGACTTCGATCTTTCAGTGGGTGGGGCTTCGTGTAGCACGGTTACCCTCGTCAGGTACCTGCATCGTAGATGTCTTCTGCGAGGCTCCTCCTCCCCTGCACCTCACCCTTACCCAGCCCGGTGGATCTTGGGTATTTCTGTTGGTGCTCGAGTACTCCCTCAGGTGTGCAAATAACGAGCTCACCCTTCGCTCAATCTCCCTGCTGATGCACACTCAGCCCCTTCTGACCCGGGGTAACACAAAAGAAAAAACCTTTCAAACTTAACTAAGACTCAATGTGCCTAATGAGAGGCATAACCCTGCCCCTATTAATCTCCCTAGTGGGGTCCGTAGCCTCTGTTGGTGCTCGAGTACTCCCTCAGGTGTGCAAATAACGAGCTCACCCTTCGCTCAATCTCCCTGCTGATGCACACTCAGCCCCTTCTGACCCGGGGTAACACAAAAGAAAAAACCTTTCAAACTTAACTAAGACTCAATGTGCCTAATGAGAGGCATAACCCTGCCCCTATTAATCTCCCTAGTGGGGTCCGTAGCCTCGCTGCCCCTCTGCTTACCAACTGGGTCACCGCTCGTGGCTCGGTCCACTAGCCCTCTCTTTCTGTGCCAGATACCCGCCACTCGTTGCCCAGTATCTCCCAGTGTAACCCTCTCTCTGGGTTTTCCCTGGCCTGTAACCCTCTCTCTGGGTCTTTTGGGGCCTGCAGCCCTCTCTCCGGGTCTTCCCTGGCCTGCAGCCCTCTCTCCGGGTCTTCCCCAGACCGCAGCCCTCTCTCCAGGTCTTCCTCGGTCCGCTGACCCCTCCACGCCGCCGAGGCTCTTACCACTCTCTCCCCCGGCTCACCCGCTGCTGTCGTGCTGTCCTCAGGCGTTGGTTCATCCCTGGGCTCCTTTAACTCTCTGTGATAAACGCCGGCGGTCGGCTCCAGCGTTCCGTGCCTCCAGCTGACTCCGCCGGCCAGGATCCCTCCCGGCAGCCATGTGCGCGCCTCGCCCCTCTCCGACGCCGGCTCTTTTATCGCCGCCAGCCGGCGATTAGGAGTGACGTCACCTGCCGACCACAGGTGACTTAAGGCGTCGTCCAGGCCATGCGCAGGCTTCTCCGGCCGTCCCTGCTCTTCCTCGCATCCTGCGGTGAGTAAGTTATTTTTTTTCTTTTCTTTTCCCTCTGCTCTGCCCTCTGGCTCTGGCTCTGAGGCTCCCTCCATGAGCTCGGGAGTCTCCCCAGTCTTTCTCCGCCTGTGACACAGGCCTTTTCTCCACCTGTGACACAGGCCTGAACTCCTTTGTACTTAGATGAAGCCTTTTTAATGACTCCAGAAAGCTTACTCACCAGTACACACAGCTGACACGAGAAGGAAGTGTATGCTTCTGCAGAGAAAAGAGACTAGATGAGGCTGAAGAGTTCAGCAGACAATTAGGCATTGAATCATCAGGTCCTGTTTCACATCAAGAACATAAAATCCTCATGAAGTCTCTTGTGTGCATTTCTTTTTATAGCATAAAGAAATACTGTTTGAGGAGGAGACTTTTTGATAACTGCTGGGGGTGCGTTCGTGCCCTGGGTGTTCAGTGGGTGCATGATTGTTACTTGGTTAGATGAAGACATAAATCAAATAGTTCAGGAACTTTGCCAGGAAATATGTCTTGATAACATTTTCAATGCTGTTATAGCCATTGGGTTTGCCAGGAACATTCTCAGAATTACTGAGAAACATTTACTTCAGGTTAGAGAGCTTCTAAATGCTTTGTATTCTGCAGAAGATACTAATGCTGCTCTTCATGATTTAATCACTGAGGAAGATAAAACTGTCATACCCCATACTGAATGCTTAATTGGTACTAGAAGTTATAAAACCCTGCTTAAGAGAAGGGTTTAGCAAAAACAGTTTAAAACTAGGTTTATATCTTTTGCTGATTTTGGAAGGAGGCTAGGGGTGGGGGGTAGTAAAGCGCATTAACAGTTTTCAGCTATGTAGATTAGCATTTGCTTTAGTGTCTTGGATCTCTAATACATACAAAAAAATAGAACTCTTGGTTCCAAAATGATACCTTTTATTAGACCAACTGGAAATGGCAAGAAAATTGTTCTTTTCTGCAAGCTTTCAGGATCAAAGTCCCTTTGTCAGACTTTGGGAAAAGTGTAGATGGTACAAGATGGTAAAAAGTCCCCATAGGTAGGAAATAAACTTAATTTTTGCACAAAGGGAGCTGAAGTTGGAAGGTTGTCCCTCTAGGTCCATGAGTGTCTTTGTGAGCTGTGTTGAGTAGCTCTTTGATGTGTTGATCAGGTAGAATTCCTTCCCTGGAGGTGTCAGACGGCAAGCAGGGAGGTAAAAAAAAAAACTTCCTTGTTGTTCTGCAACGAAGTTTAAAATACAAAATCAGCTAAAATTTGGCATCTTCCATGTTTCAGGGTTGTACTTGGTAGCCGTGTTGGTGTGAGACAAAAAGAGATAGAAAAAACTAGAACTATTGGTTCCAAAACGATACCTTTTATTAAACCAACTGGAAAAGCAAGAAAATTGGATTTCTAATCACATACATATAGGGGGGTTTTGTAAAGATAAAGCCAATAAGGCTTAATGGTCACTAGAAATGATAAAACAAACTAACAAACAAACAAACAAAAACCTTCTTAGGAGAAGGTTTAACAAAATAAACCAGTAAATATTGTAAAAGTTTTTGATGTAAATAAAGACTGAATTAAAAAATATATATTTTCATAGATTTGGTATGGTATGGGGTGGGGGGGGTGTTGTAAAGATAAACTAGACCACAAAAAAGCTGACCAGTGTGTTCAGAGCTCTGCATATTTTAAGACTAAAGGAGTTCTCTTTTACCAAAAGGCCTGTTGTTAATATAAAGCCAATAAAACTTAATGGTCACTAGAAATGATAGAAAAAAAACCTTCTTAGGAGAAGGTTTAACAAGGTTTTGTATGGCGTGGGAGGGGCTGTGAATTTTCCAAGAATTTTCCAAGAACCCCTTCTCTTAAGCAGGGTTTTATAATTTCTAGTACCAATTAAGCATTCAATATGGGGTATGACAGTTTTATCTTCCTCAGTGATTAAATTATAAAGAGCAGCATTAGTTTTTCTGCAGAATACACAGCATTTAGAAAGCACTCCAAACCACAAAAAAGCTGACCTGTGTGTCCAGAGCTCTATATATTTGAAGACTAAAGGGGTGGAGTTATCTTTTAGTGCTGACTCTGTTTTAAAACAGTTATATTTTACTTTATAGATACACCATTTTCCTTACTGTGTTATTTAATTTTTAATACAGAGGACTTACTTATTGTATCATTCCATTTCCATTACAGAGAGCTTATCTAGTGGGAAAGTTGCATGCAATTTTACCACAGCAAGATAAAAATTATTTTTAAATGGTGGGTTATTTGTCACTGTGTTAATATAATCACACTAAGTTATAAAAACTGTTTGTAACCATTTGTTTTTAAACAGAACCTCTTCTTCTAAAATAGAAAAGCAGAACAAACACATACTGTCATGTTTTCATCCAGTAGTAAAAGGTAATTTTTCTGAAATCAGCTTTTGAAACTTTGTGTGTCTCTTGTGGGAAAAGTTGTGTGTGTATGAATGAGTCCCACTGTGAATATAGATGGTGAGATTAAGCAAATTTTAAATTTGTACTGTGTGAGGAAAGTGAATTCTCAATGCTGAAATGTAAATTTTATATTTCCTAAGTGATCACATGCACCACTCCCAAAGAAGAGCGGGGAACAGGGCAGAGACTTGTAAAAACACAATAAAAAACACAGAAATGCTCAGCCTGCAGATCATAACACCCAAGGATCAGAAAAGCATCAGGACAGAACAGAAGGGCATAGTTCCTCAGGGGAAAACATGCCACTTACCTCTGAGAGAACCATATGTAAAAACACAAGGATTCATACCATGAAAACAGGTGATCTGGGCCCCGTGAAGAAACCCAGGGCTGGTTGCTCTCACACTTTAGAGAAAGAGGAGAATCTTTCTCCTTTTTTGAAAGATTGTGATTATTGTGAAAAACAATAGTCGGTTTTCGGGGTGGGAGTAACCACCTTGTCTTGAACAATCATGCTTATTGTGAAAAAAGAGGGGGGTTTGGGGTGGTGCTGGCAGGAGTATACATCTCAGAAAAAATGTGCAGAGTGCTTTGAAAGATCATGATTACTACTGGAGCAAAAGGGTAAATTTTACTCAGAGAGAAGGTCGTGGCATGGATCATAAGAGGAGGAGTCATGGTAAACGCAGGGGTAAGAACGGGTGGCTGACCAGCAAGTGGCTCACGGGACAAAAAGTAAGGGCCTGGTTAAAGAGGAGCATGGGGAAAGCTAAACACTGGTTGAGAAAAATTAAGAGATACCCTAGTAATGGTGCTTCAGAAGACCCATCAAACACTTTCCCTTCTCCCAGGCCTAACCCTCCATCAGGACTCATGGAGCCAGAGAAGGGAGATGGTGACTATGATTTAGGAAGCCCTTTAGAGGGCCTCTCAAATGTTCCCCAGCCTCCCAGGCCTGACCCATCACCAAGACCTGAAGAGTCAGAGAGCTGGGATAACATACGTATGATGCAGGTAAAAAGGCAAGAGTGGTCTGTAGCCAGGTTTGGGGCATGCGGTACACAGAGGAGTTCTGTTTTGTGAATCTGGAGCATGTGCCATTACACCTGGCATATGAAGCCATAAGCAAAGGGATAGAAGAAATTGTAGCAGAACTCTGCCAGAGATTCATGGGCAATGGCTATTCCCAGTTATGTATTCAGGCAGATAGCATGGCAAACTGTTTATACTCTTGATCTATTAATTTAAACCAGATGACCCCACAGCTGTTTTTAGAGTGAATCAGTAACCTGTTACAAAGTCAGAGAGAAATATTGCTTGATTCGACATTTCAGCTGGTTGTGGTCATTGTGAGAGGTGCGGGCAGCAGGAGCCATAGAGTTATAAGCTCTATCCCCTATTCCCAGATCATTGCTAAAAAGAGGAAGTATTTAATCGACTTGAATACCTATGATACTAACCTGTGCTTTGTAGGAAGTCTCCTGGCAGTTACAAAACATAGAGGGGCCAGGGATACCAAACTGCTAGATGGTGCCAAAGAACTTCACAGGAAATTAGGCATGTCTATATATCAAAAGGTTATGCTCCATCAAGTACTTTTGTTTGAAGACCTTGAACAGGTTAACCTTCATATAGTGATGCATAAGGGAAAAAATGGGTGGCATTTATTTAAAACACAGGACACACCCAAATACCCTGACACCTGTTTTCTTTTGCTACATGGTGAGCATTATTACAGAATTTTGGATGTGAAAAAGGTGTTTGGCATGAGAAATTATTGTGATCTTTGTCAGATGTTGTACAGCCATAGCCACATGTGCAGGTTCCATTGTCGTCTTTGCCTGAGCCTGAACTGCACTGAAAGCATGGGCAAGACACAGGGGTGCCCTAATTCTAAGCTGTTCTGTCATTCCAAAGAGTGCTTAGAAAGCCACATGGCCCTTGCCTCTGAAAAGCGGATCAAATGTTTGACTAAAACTCTGTGCGATGAGTGTAAATCTTACATGAACAAAAAGAGCAAGTGCAAAGGGAGGCAGTGCAAACAGTGTTATGGGAAAATCACGGATGTAAACAAGCACTGGTGCGTTATTCACCAGATTAAAGAGCATGAAGAAGTTGAGGGGTACATGTTTTTTGATTTTGAATGTGTGCAAGAGACAGGGATGCATGTGCCCAACTACATTTTTGCAATGGAGCTAAAGACAGGGGGAAAAAAACTCAGAAAGCCGCAGGCAAAAAACCCAAAAAGGCTTGTAAAGCTAATCCCAAAAAACCAGAAAGCACTTGGGAGTTTAAGGGTGAAGAGTGTCTGTCTGATTTTATTAAGGTCTTTATGGATAAAAAGTTCAAGGATTACACCTTCATAGCTCACAATGCCAAAGGCTGTGATGGTTACTTCATTGTTAGCCAGTTATTAAAGGAAAAATGGGTGTGAAACTAATTACCCAGTGCAGTAAACTCATGTGCATTGAAGTGACCAGGCTAGGCATCCATTTCATAGATTCTTTAAATTTTTTGCCAATGAAACTTAGCAAGTTTCCACAGGAAATGGGATTTGAAGGATGCAAAGGTTATTTCCCACATTTTTTTAACATGGCAGAAACCCAAAATTATGTGGGGCCTCTCCCAAAGGTGGAGTACTACAGCACTGAAAATATGATGTCTGGTGAGAAAAAAGTTTTTAAAATTGTATCAGGATAACTGCAATAAGACCTTTGACATGCAAAAGGAGTTGGCCTATTATTGCCAGCAGGACAAAAAAATTTTGAAAGGGGCCTGCTGCCTCTACCGGGATGAGATTATGAAAATGACATGGTGGGTAGACTGAGTGAAAAAAGATGGTAAACTCCAAAACATAGAGCACTGCATAGATCCTTTCCAATACATCACGCTGGCCTCCATCTGCATGGCCATGTACAGGTTTATGTTTTTGGAACCGCAGACCATAGTGCTTCTCTCCCCAGACAACTATCACAGACAGAAAAAGAGGTTTTCAACCCCATCTATCCAGTGGCTAATGTACATTTTTGAGAAAGAAAATACTCAAATTCGACATGCCTTACAGGGTGGGAAATTTCAGGTAGGCCCTTATTTTTTAGACGGCTATGCCAACATTGATGGGGAACCTACAGCATTTGAATTTAACAGATTTTTTTTTTCCACGGTTGTGTCAATTGCTACAATGAGAAAGACCAGAACCCATTGACAGGGACCACCTATGGGTTTCTGAATTACCAGGCATTGAACAAGACCAATTATCTCAAGAGAGAGGGGTTTACCATTAGGACCATTTGGGAGCATGAGTGGAGGGCTCTGTTAGAAATGGATGGGGAGCTGGCAGGGTTTTTAAGCAAAACCTCACTGCCTTCTCTGCTGGTGCCTAGGGATGCTCTTTTTGGAGGGAGAACTAATGCCATCCATCTATATTACCAAACTAAACCTGGCAAACAAATACACTATTACGATTTTACCAGTCTTTACCCCTTCATAAACAAAACAAAGGAATACCCAATAGGACACCCTGAAATCATTCATGACAATTTTCAACCCCTGCTGACCTATTTTGGAATAGCCAGGGTGAAACTGTACCCACTGCAAAATCTTTTTTTCCCCATGCTACCCAACAGGGTGAATGGGAAACTTATGTTCATACTGTGCCGCCTCTGCATGGAAACAAGACAGCAAAAGTGCAACGACACAGATGAAGTGAGGGCCTTCCTGAGCACGTGGTGCACACCAGAATTAAATAAAGCTATTACCAAGGGGTACAAAGTAGCTGAAATCTATGAAGTCTGGCATTTTGCCGAGAGATCTAGCACCCTTTTTTCACGGTACATAAAAATACACCTCTGACAGAAGCAGGAAGCCTCAGGCTACCCCGCCTAGTGTACCGATCAAGAAAAAGAGAGATACATGGCCAATTTCTTCCAAAAAGAAGGCATGACCAGAGCATATCAAACCCAACCCTGCAAAGCACCAAATAGCAAAATTGTTTCTAAATTATTTGTGGGTAAATTTGGTCAGAGAACCAGCTTGCCCAACACCAGCATTGTGAGAGACCTCGAAGAACTCTTTGGCCTTTTTTTCCGCCTATGAAATTTCATCTTGTGACTTTATTGATGATGAGGCAGCCTGAGTGTCTTGGAAGTACGCCAAAGAGCATTACATGCTCTCACGTAACACAAACATATTTATAGCCTGTTTCACCACCTCTTATGCATCCTTAGAGTTGTACAAGCTGTTAGACAGCTTTCAAGACCAGTGTCTGTACCACAACACAGATTCTGTAATATTTGTGAGCCATGAGAGAGATTAGAACCCCCCACTAGGTGATTATTTAGGCGAGCTCACCAGCGAAATCCCACCAGATGAACACATCACAGAGTCTGTGTCAGCTGGTCCGAAAAACTACGGGTACAAGTTGTCCAGGGCAAAGGTTTGCTTGAAGGTCAAAAGGATTACCCTGAATGTGGCCAACTGTGAAAAAGTTAACTTTGAAACCTTGAGAGATCTTGTTCTAGATTATGGGGCAAACCCCACTGGGGACACCGCTAATACAATTGTGATACAACAGCACTCTATCATCAGGAACAAAAGCAAGTGGATGATAGAAACCAAAGCCTTAAGAAAAATTCAGAAAGTCGTTTATGACAAAAGGATCCTCACAGAAACCTTTAACAGTCTCCCCTATGGTTTTTGAACATGGATATGTGCTGGAAGCACCCCTTTTCTGTGATTTTGGCAGGCCCTAGCAACTGTGGTAAAAGTTACTTTGTAAAAAACCTTCTGGATAGAATGTTGTCTGTTATGCCTGAGACTATCATGTGGTGCTATAGCTGCTGGCAGCCTTTGTATAAAGAACTGTTTTGTAAATATCCTTTGATCAAGTTTGTGGAGGGTCTACTGGACAGTCTCAGTGATGACTGTTTGTTTCCTCCTAATAAAATAAATTTGGTTGTGGTAGGTGATTTGATGGACTCTGCTTGTGACAGTAGTGAAATCAAGAAAGCCTTTACCAAGTACATGCATCATTAGAATCTTAGCATTATGTATATAGTTCAAAATGTTTTCTGTCAAAAGAAAAGGAGCTGTACCATAACCCTTAATACAAAATACATGGTTTTGTTTAAAAACCCCAGGGATAAGCTACAAATAGTGTCCCTGGAGCAGCAGATATACCCGGGTAAGGCCCAATTCTTTCTAGAAGCTTTTGAGGATGCCACTTAAACACCTTACAGGTATCTGGTGGTAGATTTAAATGCTTCTACCCCAGACGCTTTTAAACTGAGAACCAGGGTTTTTCCTACTGACCAACCTGCTGCTTACACTTTAAAAAAAACAGCGGGTGGGAATAAAAAGAGATGATGTAGCAGTGGCCTCTTCTTAGCTCTCAAGATGGTGGAAGGGAAACATGTCTAACCATGTAAAAAGAAAATTGGCTGTCTTAAAACTGCTTCTTCAATCCTCCCCACAGCAGAGAAAAGCTATGCTCTGCTCAATCTCTGATGATTTAGTAGCGGCCATTTCAGAAATTGCTCTGAACACCTTAAAAGGAAACATCCCTTTGACACCACATCAAATTTGCATGCTGAAAAAGAGATGCAGGTTCAAAAAAACCTAAGTAACAAAAGATTGCCTCTTAAAAAAAAAAGAAACAGCTGGTCTGGGGGATTTATCAGACTCTGTTAAGTTTTGCTCTTCCTCTGATTACGGGGCTTTTGACTAGCCGGTGATGGAGCACACAGAAAAAATGTACCTGTTGCCCAGACATGAGATGGAACAATTAAGGGCTCCCCAACCACCTCAGGAAAATATCATAACCAAGGCAACCCACTTACTGGATGCTGAAATAAGGGATATTCTCCAAAGGCTAGGTTTAGCAGAATATGATAAAGCTAAACTGTATGCTGCTGTGCTTCAGAAATACCTGGCCTACGTAAAACAGGGTGATCTGGACAGAGGGAAATTAACCCTGTTTCTGCCAGAACAAACCCCCCTAGAAGCCAGAAACCCCCTAGAAACCCCAATGAACCCCAACCCCATCGTTCAGGAAGTATTAGATAACATGCATGCCCAATACAGGAAAAATGCTAAAGTGTTGCTCACTAAACTGAGCCAGCCCAAGGATATTTCTTTTTGGGATGATCAAGGGGGTTTTGTCTACAAAGGTGTTAGGGTGACAGTATTTGGATTTTGGGGAGCATTAGATTTGCAGCTGAATAAAAAGCTATAACCTGTGGCCAGCTAACCACAAGGCAGCATGGTATGTTAAAAGTAACATTTCAAGACACTTAGGCAAGCATTTTCCTAACAATGTAGTAGTGTTGTAAGATATATAGCTCATTGTGTAAAAAAGAACAGGATGCAGACCACCAGCTATCATTAGGAGATAAAACAGAAGCAAGACGTTGGAGATGGTGAAGAAATCAGCAAGAAACTGCAAGTGACCGAAAAAAGTGGAGGTCAGGGTTTTAGGCATGAGCTCATAGCAAAAAGACATGCAAATAAGTGAAATGCATAGACAATTCCATGCTAATGAAGTAAACAGTAAACAGAGGCAGAGCTTGAAATAGGAAGAAATAAGGGTGGAATAAAGAAGGGACAAAGGTGGGGTAAATGTTAATGAGCATAAACCAAAGTGTATAAATATAGAAAAGTGGAGGTCAGGGTTTTAGGCATGAGCTCATAGCAAAAAGACATGCAAATAAGTGAAATGCATAGACAATTCCATGCTAATGAAGTAAACAGTAAACAGAGGCAGAGCTTGAAATAGGAAGAAATAAGGGTGGAATAAAGAAGGGACAAAGGTGGGGTAAATGTTAATGAGCATAAACCAAAGTGTATAAATATAGAAAGGACTAATGCTCATGATGGCTCCCCAGTTTGTTAGAGCTAATCCAAAGCTGTCTCCATTTTGAATAAAGCTGTTGATGAGCAATGTGTGCAGGTGATGCATCATGGCATCGATTCGTTGTCTTCCTAGTCATTGGGCGTCACATGGAGTTGGGGTCTAACAAAAGGAATGCTCGTCAAGGTTTCTAACATGCTCGACTTGGTCTGGGGAACCCTCCAGACTCACACCAGGTCTAGTAAACATCCCCCTAAAGGCTGGGACATCTTTATGAAAGCCATGGCTTAGCTGAACGTACCGTCTTCTGTTATGGGCAATGCCGTGAATTGTGATCATCAGGAACACATGAAAGCATCTGCCTCAGACCAAGAAACACCAACAGCGCTGCCCATAAAGTGAAAAACTGTCTCTAAAAGCTCTCCATGTAAAGTTTTATGTTTTGAATTAAACTATTCTATACTGCTACAACTTTTGTCTACAGAGGATTTTTTTAAATGAAAACACACACGCATGTTTAAAAAGCAACATCTTTATTTACACAGCATCTTCTGAGTGTTTTATTTAGAAAAAGTGTTCATGAAAGTCATAGCAAGAAATGCATGTCTGGGCATGTTCAAAGATGTTTTAATCAGGCCCGGCCACACAGAAATTTTTATATTTACTTTTTTACAAAATGCAGGACCACTCTATCATTTTGTGTTAAATCATCAGAACAATACAATTTTAAAATTCAAATGATATCCCCTTGCTATGTGTGGTGGCCGACCGGCTGCCGGGGCCTGGCCAGTAGCCCGGAACGTCAGGTGGGTACTTTGACGAATGGAGTGGAATTAGGCACGGATGTGTATTGGTAACAAATAGATTGTTTACTTACACCACTGATGTATGGGCGCAGGCAGAGTTGACTGGCTTAGTTGCAGTTACAAACGAGTTACAAAGTCTCTCTTAAAAGTGCAAGAGAATCAGGATGAAGTTTCCATAATCGGCTTACTGCGGTACCGGGGTCGGGGGTACGTCGGGGAGGTCGGTGACGGGGAGTCACTGGTGGGTGATCAGTCCGCCAGGTTTACTCCAAGAAATGCACGGAGTTCTCCAACATGGGCTCCAAGGTGTATGCGGAGTTCTCCAACATGGGCGGAAACTGCTTTAACTTTTATATGGCTAGCAAGCCAATCACTAGTCGCCAAATAT
>NW_005843030.1:50588-54456 GCF_000455745.1 Alligator sinensis
CACTGGGTTCTGACATGCCCCCTTGCCGATGGCACAGTTGGAACTATTCTACTTACAAGCCGGTTACATCATCATCGTCTTGTTCAGAATTCTCAAATGGTAAATGAGTATATTCAAAAGCTGATAACGAAACAAGTTTGTTCTTAAGGTATTGCATAAAACAACAACCAACACATACGCAAATAGCAATGCAAACAAAAGGCATTATCAAGGTAATAATGGGGGTTAGAAGGGTTAAGAGCCATGAGGATGCGCCCCATCCAAACCAATTAAAGAGGTTTGATAGCCATCCCTCTCTAATACCTGAGATTTTGTTTGTGTCAGTGGTGATTTTTGTGCCCCCTTGGCTATGACACAATAGATTAAGAGTTCAAGTTATAGATCATTTTCGTCCAGGAACTCGTCGTTATTACAGGATTCAGGTGGTAAGTGAGTGTATACGTATACATAAGCAGATAATGAATCAAGTTCGTTCTCAATAAACCGGATTAAATAACACCCAATGCAAACAAAAATACACATAACTAGATTAGTTACAAAAAGTTCAACTATAAGGGCTTCGGTGGGTGTCATGGCGACATCACACGTCGGGCTTCGGCATCTGCGGTGGCGCCCTCTCTCTCTCTCTCTCTCTGGGCCGGGTCCCTTGTTGCCACGCGTCTCAGGTTCTGGGCCTGCTAAAAGCAAAGAAAACTAAAAACAATAAAATTGCCTTTTGTACATCAACGGGTGTAATGTCATAGGGGACAGAATAGTTTATAGATGCCCCCTTCGAGTAGTTGCTCATTGGGGCAGTTTGCGGTGTTATCCGGAATGCGTCGCTAGGCGTGGGTGCCTCCGGGGCCCGGACCGGTTGGCGAGATCGGTCGAGGTTTCTTATTATATCAGAAGCCTAGTTTATGTGCCAGTTGTCATTGTCCTACTTCTTCTAGGACGTGTAGCTGTCACTTGGTAAGTGTGTAGTGGTTTAGGAGGAAACCGAACATAGCTCGGTCCTCCGGCGTCCTCTGGGGTGGCAGTCTCGATTTTTTCCGTGGGTCGACTTGGGGATGTCTTGGCCCTTGGTACTCGACCGGGTATGCAGTAAGGTGGCTTGATATGCCGGCTGGGTTTGCAGCTACTGACTTCATAAGGGCTTACAGTTGTGGAAGTTGACTTAAGATATTCCCTGCTGGCTGAGTAGCGAGCGGGTTGAGGAGGAGGCGAAGGGTGATGGCATTTTCTCCTCCGTAAACCTCCACGCATGCTTCGATGGTGTCAAGGGTGGCTGGGACTGTCCCGGGGTTTCGTAGGAACCGGTGAGGACAGTTGCTTCTTTGCTGGGCTTGCGTCAACCCCAACTGATGTAACTCTGGGTTCCAAGAAGAATAAGATACCCCTATTATGGCTAGTAGGAGTTGTTCTGCTGTGGCTTTTCCCAACCTGCCGTCGTGCCATGTGTGAGATTTATTCTTGATCTGTCCCGCAACTAGGGACGGGAGTGGAATGTTCCAGTTGTTGTTGTTCACTACCAGTTCTAAGTCAGTAGCCTGTCCTCCACTCCACGAGGCTTGACGGGTTAGAAAGCTGGCCTCCTCTAAATCCAATAGTTCGGATCCATACTACACTACGAGATGACCCAGCCAAATGACTAGTGTCTCGGTGGGTTTTACTTTTGATTCTTTACATAATTCTTGTAGCTCAGTCCGAGTACGGGTGCGATAGGTGGGGGTGGTTGCACCCTGCGGGTCTGTCCTCCACTCCACGAGGCTTGACGGGTTAGAAAGCTGGCCTCCTCTAAATCCAATAGTTCGGATCCATACTACACTACGAGATGACCCAGCCAAATGACTAGTGTCTCGGTGGGTTTTACTTTTGATTCTTTACATAATTCTTGTAGCTCAGTCCGAGTACGGGTGCGATAGGTGGGGGTGGTTGCACCCTGCGGGTTGGTTACTTGCTTGGTTATTGCTACAGGGTGAGCGGCTGCCGAAATAGTTACTATATCTGGTGGGAGGGTCGGATACAATCTCCCACTCGTTGCCCCCCCCCCGTGGTACGGAGGGGGGGCCGTTTGGAGCCACATCACCTCAGGGGGCGGGGGTGCCCAGCCTGTTCTTCTGTGGCTCCGCCCTTCTTTTCTGGGTCCTCCAGGGGGATCATTTTTTTTTTGGCGCCATTTTCTGGTGGTGACTCGGGGCTGTGCCGCACCGCCATTTCCACGGCAGCTTTGCTGACCATGGCCAGCTGGGGTTTTAAGTTCGCCTTTTCGCGTAGTAGGAGCGAAACTGCGCGGAACAGTACACCAATCATTTTCCCTTCGTTCCATTCAGAGCCTATCCTCTCAGTTGTGGTGTGGCCCTCCACTTCTAAGCTTTTACAAAGCTGGGTGAGCAGTTTTTGGCTGCGCGACAGGGGTGTCAGGGCCGGACAGTTGAACTTGTCGGGGGGTATTCCTTCCCCGCCCTCTCGTCCATGTCGAATGCAACGGGTAAACTCTTGGGCGGGGGTCGGGTTCTCCACGCCCTTCGCTTTTACCTACGCCAGGGACAGTGTTTCTAGCTCATCCCGTGGTCTGTACAAGACCCCTTTTCTGCTCATAACACACCCGAAAGAGCTTGGGCCCAGTTGGGCGGCCCACTCCTTTCCGACTCCCTCTTCTCCTCTGAGGGAGAAGTAACCGGCGATCACATTTGAACTCCTCCCGCCTGCCTGATGATAGGCAATGTGCACCCATAGTTCATCCGAGTCGGACGTCAGGCGCTCCCCAACGCGCCATGGGCAGTGTTTAACTAGTTCCATCTCCATCATGTCTTCCCCAAATCCTGTTCGTGATGCCATGTGGTGACCGACCGGCTGCCGGGCCCTGGCCAGTAGACCGGAACGTCAGGTGGGTACTTTGATGAATGGAGTGGAATTAGGCACGGATGCGTATTGGTAACAAATAGATTGTTTACTTACACCACTGATGTATGGGCGCAGGCAGAGTTGACTGGCTTAGTTGCAGTTACAAACGAGTTACAAAGACGCTCTTAAAAGCGCGAGAGATCCGGGATGAAGTTTCCGTAATCGGCTTGCTGCGGTACCGGGGTCGGGGGTAGGTCGGGGAGGTCGGTGACGGGGAGTCACTGGTGGGTGATCAGTCCGCCAGGTTTACTCCAAGAAATGCATGGAGTTCTCCAACGTGGGCTCCGAGGTGTATGCGGAGTACTCCAACGTGGGCGGAAACTGCTTTAACTTTTATATGGCTAGCAAGCCAATCACTAGTCGCCAAATAGGAATAATTTGGAACCGGCCAATGGTGGTGTGCGTGTTTGCATAAAGTTGGCGGGAACTTTTTCTAAGCTGTAATTTTCCATTACAGTGGCATATAGTTATTGGGTTCTGACATAGCAGAATTTTCCACCGTAACCTAGTTACTGCCACCAGTGGAATTTTCCACTGTGCCATAACATTCAGAATGATTGACAGCAGAATGATTGACAGCGGATTTTCCACCATGGCGGGAGATTCCACTGTGGTGGGAGATTCCACTGTGCCATAGGCATACAACCACTGGGTTCTGACACTATGGTGGTGCAGGAAAAACACAGTGGTATCTGCAGGTGACAGATTGCGAGTTTTGTTACTGTTTCATCTGAAAAGCAGTGTCGGTAGCATTCTTGTTTAAAAAGAACATAATGCTTAGAGGAAAGAGAGCGCTGTTTGGGAGGTGACCGTACGAGTCGAAAAACGTCATTGCGCAGCCACTGGTGGGAATATTTGAACATTCATGGTGCATGGGCCAGGTCCTGGAGGACTGGAAAAGGGCCAATGTGGTCCCCATTTTCAAGAAGGGGAGGAAGGAGGACCCAGGCAACTATAGGCCAGTCAGTCTCACCTCCATCCT
>NW_005843030.1:55618-84049 GCF_000455745.1 Alligator sinensis
TCTAGCCCAAGCATCCTTTCCTGCCCATGCAGGGGGTCAGACTCGATGATCTATTGAGGTCCCTTCTGACCCTAACATCTATGAATCTATGAAACTCCCTGTGGTTCCGATCCTCCAGGTAAACAGCAAACCAGTGTTCTCTGGGTTGATTATCCAGGTATGTGTTGACCACCAAGCTCAGAGGCCTTTGAGATAGTCGAGTCTTAGGAAGCCAGTCACAGGGGAAAATATCTAATAAAGTTTCTTTGGCATAAGGGTCTGAGGATAAAACCCTGGTGAGCTGTTCGGTGTCCTTTTTCACATGTACTCAAACAGGATGTTTCTCCTCTGATTTATTTCTATGAAGTTGTCAAAGACCCCATACGTGATCACATTAACCATGGTGTGCAAAGCCACAGCAAAGTGTATTTCTGCTCTCAGTTCCTGGTTTTAATCAGCGAATAATGATCAGCACACTCCTCGTTAGGAGACAGGTCAAAGGCAAACAAGGTGTACCCCAAGACAAACTCCTCACGGTTGATTATCAGGGCCTGGTCTTTCATATGTTTACTAGCTGTCTGTACTAGCTGTATGTATTCTCTCATACAGTTACCCTTCTCAAAATCTGGTTGTAGGGGCTTTGTCAGGGTTTGCTCTCCATCGACGTAGAGGGCCGCAAAATGAATATTGTAATATTTAAAGGTAAAGGGGTTCTTAGAATAATTCCCCCTAAAAGCATCATTATCCATGAACCCGATGACTATGAGTTTGGGCAGCTGCCCCAGAAACCAATTCTCCTCGTTACTGACTCAGCTGCCAGCAAGAATGCTAAACACTTTCATACCCACAAGGTCTATGTGGTATTTAGCGTTGGCCATAAACAAGGCCTCCGTGTGACCCAGTCGGATGCCCAGGGCTACCTTCACTTTTTTCACAAAAAATGAGGCGGATGTCATTTTTAGTTTACATTTGCCAGCTGCTGCGGTGCCCATCAAGCAGAAGGCATCTTTGCTGTGTGTCAGTTTAATTTTCATATCCACACCTTTCAACAACAGTTTTTCTTGAAAAAATAAATTGCTATGGAGATGACCAAGCAGCTCTATCTTTTTGCTCTGGTCTGTCAGGTTTGCCCAACTCCAAAACTGTGATTACTGACATCCCGCACAACCGTTTCAAGATGTCCGGGGGTATCTTTATAAAAAAGGACAGCAGAAAATTGGGTGGTGAGGCTTGGTAAGGGTAACAGTTGTTTCTCTGGCTTATGAGATGATCTCCCAGAGTGACATCCAGCTTACTGAAGACAGAGGCCAGTGGGTAATTCACCAGACCCACCGCTGCCCCGGCATCAAGATCAGTTCCATCACCTTTTACAATGTTACAGCAAAGGTACAGCACCGTGTTGTTCAAATCCATGTAACCTTTGCCATTCCGAGCTATTGAAAAGTCAAGAGGGCTGAACTCGGTAATAGCTGAGAGTGGGGGGATCTCAACCTACAGGCTTTTCTCAATGCAGGTCTGCATAGGGGGTTTTTTAAACACATCCAGTTTGGATTTGGTGCATTCTTCAGACCCACAGTAAACAAAGGCCATGGTGATTAAAATATATTTTTGTTTCCTCCAGGAGAGTGTCCCTTCTTTCTCCCAGGCTGCTTCTTGGTTTTTCATGTATGGCTGCCCCGTCGACTTAACCTCATCTTTTTAAGGAATTGAGGAGGTCCTGTACATCCGGAGTGTGGTGCATCTCACTTTCTTTTTAGGCTCTTTCTTTGAATATACACGAGGCTGGACCCCTCCTGCTTTGCTGGTTTGACCACCTTATCCAGAACAGCTCGAGAGCTGTGACCGATCACGTCTCTGGCTATGTTTTGCACTGCATTTTTAACGTGGGGCTTAATGATCTCCAGACCCCTTCTCAAAAGCAGAATGGCTTTTCTAAAGAGGCTGTGGAATATGCCTCCCACATCAGTCCCGTACATCACAGGCACCCACTGATATCCATACCCAGCCTGGTCTCTATAATATTTTTTGTACAAGTTAGGGTCCCCATAGTTCTTTACCATCACTATAGTGCTTTTACTTATTTTAAAATCTCAAAGTCTTCCAGGGGTGTAGATGAAGCTCAACGATCACCTTACCAAAGCGAAATGCGACATCTTTGTTCTGATCCATCTTTATTTCAATGCTGATTGTGTGATGTGGTGATGACTAATGGGGACATAATGTGGCTTGTCATATGTGATGGTGACAAACTCGTTGTTGCTCCCACAGACAGGGATACAGAATAGTAAAGGAACCAAAAAGTCCCTGACAAGCTGATGTTCTACAATGTCCATGTAGACATACAGTGAATTGAACCCACTGATAATATCAGCTGGAAAGGGTGTTTTTTTAACAGAGGACCTGGGTACACCACAGGTATAAAAAGCATAAGAGTTATCTTTGGTTTTAAGTCTCACTTTTCCTATCACTTGATCATAGTACATAACTAATTCAGTTGGAGTAGGGTGGATGGAAACTGTATCATTCATAAGATCCAGCAACTCTGTGATGATTGTATAATACCCCCAATGCAGGAGGTACTCCCAATTTTTAGTCCCAGAAATTATTTTGAAAGGGGTGTCTTCACTGATCTTGTTCCAGCTGTGCGGGTATTGTATTTCTACTCACCCTATCTCCCAGTTCCCCAGCAGATCCAGAGGTTTAACCAGCTGTATGGTAAAGTTTGAGCTGGTGATCTGTGGAAAAATCCTGGCACAAGCATTGCTGGGCAAAATGATGTAAAGGACGTCATCACACACCTTGGCCTTCTCACCGAGGTACCCCTATATGTTACAAACTTGGGAGTCTTCCACCCAGCTGGTAAATTTAGCTGGCTACCCCAACCATTTCACCAATAACCATTTCTTTCTTCCCTTTCCTTTCATTGCTAGAACTTTTTTAACCCTGTAAACTCTGTCCTGTTTGGGGTTCACTTTTTGTAGTTCTTCAGAACCCTCGATAAGTTCGTCTTCATAATCTTTTAGGTGGTATACAGGTGTCTGCACGCATCTAAGGACTTCATCCACTATGAAAATCTCATCCGTGAATGTTTGTTCATAACCTTTTTCAAACCTCCCTTTGGTCCTTATGTAGTTCTCCTTTTCTGAACACAGGTGCTGACTACACCCTCATGTAGTCTCCTTTTCTGAACATGGGTGCTGCTGCTTTTATTTTTAAATAGAACTTGTACATGGTTTTCCACACCCATGGAGAGTTTGAGAAGTTCACGTCAACAGGCCTGGTGTGGATAGTTCTGTGAAAACTGTGGTTGTAGCTCTTTATAAAATCTGGTAACACATCAATGTAGTGAAAGATGTTGTGGGCTGTAAAATACCTCCACATCTTTGATTTTAATGTTCTGTTAAACCTCTCTACTACTGTCAGGTTTGACCTAGAAACCACTACATATAGCCCAAGCAAAAGTCTCTGTTATGTAACTAATGCCCATCTGCAATGATAAGGAGAAGACAGTCTTAGATAAAGGAGGCTTGAAAACAAAAGCAGAATTAGTGGACTGTGGAAAGAGCTGATTTAATATTAAGATTCACACCCCTAGGTGGGGAGAAAGTATGCTAATGAAACATACATGTATGGAAATGAGATACATAGCTAAAACACAGGTATAGAGACATGCTCAGTAAAGAACTCCTTGCGTCACTCCCTTATAACCAATTAGCAAATGAGAATGCTTATGAAGGTCCAATACTCCTGTATAAAAGATGCTTAGAATTAAGAATCTGTGTGCTTGTTACGTGAAATTATTCCGCTTGCACCTTGTATTGCTAGCAATAAATCTTTATACTTTCACCCCTGGTATCTTTATTGGCTTTTGCATACCGGGCACGATCCCAGACTTGAGCTGGGGCTCAACACTACCACCACTTTGACTTCACTATTCATCACAAAATGGTGAATATATACTGTTTTAACAGTTTGCTTAAAGACTTATTTAAAAATTCTTTCCCCCAATCAATCTGTAATTTTTGAGGCGCTCAGTCCTCTGTAAAAATGGTTTTAAAGGCCTGAGCTATTTCACTGCCTGACTTGTCTTTTAGACCCATGGCCCGGGCATACTTTGACATGTCTATCACTGTTAAGATGAACTTAACCCCATGATTGTGCTTGGAAAACTACTGTATATCCACCAAATCTGCCTGCCGTTGTGCATCAATATCTGAAACAACACTCTTGTTTCTTTTAAAATGTCTTCTCCCTGGTTTGTATAGGGTGTAAGCATCCTGATCTGAAAGCCAGGCAGCCATCCCGCTTCTGTTCAGAACCTTTTTCTGCCTTTTGGCAGCTTCAAAAAGTGTGTTCACCCCGACAAAACTCCCAGCTTCACCAGGAGAGTAATAAAATTCCTTTAACAAAGCCTCCTGTGTAGATATGTCTGGTAACCATTGTACTTCACCCCACCCCATCTCATGCTAACACCCATGTGGTGCATTCAAATGCTTGAGGACAAATTTAAACCGTAGTAAAACAGGTTTATTAAGCAGGTAAGGAAATACAACATTTACAGAGGTCTTCAGCCTCATCTTGAACAGTTGTTCAAAACCAGGTCACACAAGAAACCTTCTTCTAAACAGGGTTGGGATACTTTTTTATTTGAAAATAGTCCCCCAGTACATCCCTGCTCAGTGACCTCCATGGCCTCGTAGCCCTGCTCGGTAACCTCCATAGATTCAAAGCTGGGTTAGCAGTCATTGTCTTTGGACAAAAATGTTGCATCAGTCTTTGGTCTTGAACTGCTCTCTTTTGGACAAGAACAAAAACAGTTCACGCAACAGACCTTTACTTTCAGCGGGGTGCCAATGTGCAGGTTTTGAGAGCTGTCTATGAAGGCATCGTCTACGTGCAAAAACATTGTTATTAACAAAGGCCCAGACAGTTACAAGAAAAGTACCCTACAAAAATCATCTAAATTGGTTACCTAAGCAGAGTCCCTTGAGACAGAGTTGGACTGCTTGAGTTCTATCATGGTCCCTGGTCTTGTTTTGGTAGACTTGGCATCCATCTCACACTCCTGAATCTCCTCCATGTCTTCCCCTGCTTGTCTTAGCATGGTCTCAGGCAAACAGGGGGCTCACTTGGGAAAGCAGATAGACCTGATGGTCTTGCAGCCGAAGCCCCCACCCCTCTACTTGCTCCAGTTGGTTCAGAATTGTTCTTGGGGAGGTCTGAGCCTCTGAAACCCCTGCCAATTGGTCGGGGGTTGTGGGGTGGGTTGTTAGAGGGGTCACACACCCCCACTGCCACCCCATAGGCCACACCTGTGCCCAGGGGGCTAGAGCAGTCAGGGGCCTGATAGGTCATAATTATACCATGTGGTCCAGGGCGGGTCTTGTAGCATGAGGGTGTGAGCTTTGTGGGGCTGCATGGGCTGTCCTTCTGATCTCATGGGCCATGTGGTGGTGGTGTCACACACCATGTGACTGAAGGGCAGGGATGGGGTTACTGATGTCACACACCATGTGACTGGAGGTGGAGGTGGAGTTGCTGGTGTCACACCATGTGACTGGGGAGTGAAGGCAGGTTTGCTGGTGTCACACAGCATGTGACTTGTTGGGGGTGGAGTTGCTGATGTCACACACCATGTGACTGGGGCAGAGGTGGGGTTGGTGATGTCATGCACCACGTGGCTGGGGTCAGGGGGCGTGGCTTGTGATGTCACACGCCATATAAGGGGAAATGGGGCAAGGGGGGGACTTCCAGTCCTGTCCATTTGTCACATTTGCATTGAAGGGTGGTGAGCCTATATACTACTGTGCATGCTCAGTCAGTGCAACAATATAGTTGCACCTAGTTGCACCTAGTTGTTCAAGTGCACACACCAACTGCTGAAGCTTCCTTAGCCTGACGAAGGGTTTTTGAACCCGAAAGCTTGCTTAATAACTATTCTCCAACCATTTGGGTTGGTCTAATAAAAGATATCAAATTCACCCAAGGAACCTTGTCTGCCTATGTCCTTAGACCAATATGGCTACAACCTAAACCCCTGCAGGAATAAAATAGTCTTTGATTCAGAAGTTCCAAAAACAACATATTGATGCCCAAAATATTGTAACTCAGATGATCAGGGAAGGATAGAATTTCATCCCAAATTTGTAAGCCATTAGAATTCCTCTTGTTTTAAAGAAAGATTTTGGTTTGATTTATGATTAATTTCAAATCAAAGTTGAGTATTACCTGACCAAAAAGCAACTTAACATTTATTATGATGGGTTACATCATATAACTTAGATGCTTCTGAACAGATTATGGTAAGATTCTTCAGGGGTTGAGACCAAGCATAGAAGCAGAAGTTAACAAAAGTCCAGACATAACTTTCGGTTTTGCTCTTTTCAAAACTTTGGTGTAGAGCAATTACTTGTGCCAGCTTAGCACCTTGTGGGTTTTGTTGTTTCTGACACTTAGCATAGGCATCCTCTTAGAAAAAAAATGTTTGGGTTTCTTAATTGAATCACTAACAGGAAAAAGTAGTGCTTATTACAAATAAAAGAAAATTTGAATTCAAACTTGTTTTATAAGTCCTTCAAACTTGTTTTAAAATTACTTAAGACTTTGCCAGATCTCTAAACCCATAAGCTTCATTCATTCCTGAGCTGATCTGTTATTATTTGGAAAAATATTTCTGTGGATGGATCTGATGCATGATCGTTACTATTTCTGTAAATAGTAAAAATAAATCTCCCCTGAGAGATAAAGGAAAGAGGAGGTGACATAGAGAAGAGGTGATTATATTTCTAAAAGAAGATGGGGGAAGCTATAGTGATACACACCCAGATTGAAAGTACTGAGGGGAAAAAAGGCTGCTGGGAAGAATTGAAGTGATTCTCAAAGGGAGAGAGAGTAAGAAGAAATAATTTACTTTCCCATACATCTGGCAAAAACAGTGACAGCAATAGAACTGCACTCTTCCTTTCACTGTATACCCAGTAAAATTTACCCATCTGGTCTGAAATACTAGCTAAATCTACAGTCCATCCTGTAGCTTCCATAAATATGTCAATCAAAATAAGGCTGTCTTGTGCTACTCTCACATACATGTTAGATTCTTACGGAATCCCTGCTTTCAGTCACAGGGTCACTGGAAAGCTCCTGCAGTTGTTATTTTTGCCATACATGTAAAGAAATATTGTGATGTGACTAAACCATGAAAGATGAAGAAAAACTGGAGTCTGGGGTGTGAGCTAGTAGAGGGGGGTGGGAGTCAGTCACACAGGAGAAGGTCTCCAGCAGGACATGTTCAGAACATTTCTATATCACTCTTCTGGAACCCTGAAGATGTTCAACTTTGCAAATATTTCTGGAGGACTGATAGCTACATTCTACCCCCACTCCCTCAGTGTTTCTGTAGTGCTTCAAGAAATAGTTGAAGACTCTACGATGGACAGAGAAAACTTCCACCTTTTGCCAACAGAGACAATGACATTAATTTCAGTTCTTGACTGTAAGGGCATGTCCACACATGCAGGCACTTGTGCTTGCAGCAGCTCAAACAGAAGTGGTACAAGTTTTTGCCTCAGTGCACATGCCCGGACATGCACTTTGATGTGGTGCAAGTTGTGCCACTTGAGGCAAAATAACCTTGCTTGGCTCCTCCCAGATCTGCAGCCAGGGGGAGCTAGAGCCTTGGGACAGCACCTGTGCTGGACCCAGCAGTGCAAATAAGCTACCCTGTCCTGGCCCCATCAGTACAGAAAGCTGTCCTGGAAAGTAACTCAGAGTCACTTGCTCTCAAGAGCTTCTGGGGGAGGAGCCTCTGGGAGGAAGTTGGCCATGCCCCTTCCTGTTCCAGGCTGCTACTGATGCTGGTTGCTGCAAGCGTGGTCTCAGGAGCTTCTGGAGAGAAGATGGCCAGGCCCCTTCCTGCCTCTGGCTACTGCTAGCTGCTGGCTTGTTCCCAGAGCTTTTGGGTGTGAGTTGCCCGCACCTCTTCCTGCCTTGGACTGCTGCTGTTGCTGCCCACCACACGCTGCTGCCCCCCACTTGGGGTGGGACACCGCATTGCACCATACCCCAGCAATACATGCCAGCTTCTGCACTCCTGTTCCAGCCTCCTGCCCAGCCCACCGCCAAGCCCACGTCCAGGGACAGCCTGGGGAGGGAGCCTGTGCTGACTGTGGGCCCTTCCCCCACCATCACTGCCGGAGCCTAAAGGTGCCTTGCCTGCCCCAGCTACTCCCTGCCTTCATCTTCACTTTCACCTGAAGCACACCTTGAGTGGCTGAACTTGATGGCTACTACCACCACTGCTGCTGCTGCCCCCTGCTCTGCTCCTGCCCCATCTTAGGAGAGAGGGATATTCCCTGCTGCACCACTTTGCACTGCTATACACCTCACCTGCACTGGATTACTTCCTTAATTGACTGTTGCTTCTGCACTCCCCCACAACTACCTCATCATATCTACTCCTGTGTTTGTGTTCCTGCCTGCTGTCCTACTGCTGAGTGCCTGGCTAGAGGCCTGAGGGGCTTCTGGACTGAGCTTCCAAAAACAAAGCTCCTCTGCCGCTCCAGCCATCTTTCTCATGTGCCTCAGCAGCTCTCCTGTGTGTTTTGCCCTCATGTGGTAAGTCCTGTGGTCCACTCCACCTGCTCTGGTGTTTGTTGTGTGGCTGAGTAAGCCAGGTCGAGTCTCTCTAGCCCCTGTGTACATGTATCTCCTCTCCCCAGCCTTCCCCAAGCATAGCCCACCCAGGTTCTTACTGGATTCACTAGCCCCACTGTATATTTTGCTTTATTTTATTGATTTCCTTTTCCCCTATGTGAATAAATGGTAGGGCAGGACCCTTCTGGTCGGGGAGAACACGCATCCTCTTGGATGCATGCCTCTGCATCCTCCACCCCAGAGGCAGAGTCCAAACGACCTCCTCCAGGGGTAGAGAAGCCTGAGACCTCTGCTGCGGGGCCAGGCAAGACTCCAGCAGGGAACGAACAGGGCCAGGGGATTTCCTTTGGCCAGGCCTCTCCCAGAGGGGTTCCTAAGCCCCTTTTCACACTATCAGGGACCAAGGGCAAGAGAAGCGAGAAGGGCTTCTCTTCAGCCTCCTACACAGCTGGGGGGTGGGAAGGGTAAGGGTCCCACCCCCCACCCTAGACCACTGGCACCTGTGGGGACCAGGTGTGCCACCCCAACCAGAACAACCACTCAGCCTGTCCCTGGCCCTAGTCCCAGTCCCATGAACGCAGCCCCCCAGAGGGGGAACTGCAGCTATGCACAGTCAGCTGCAGGGCAATCAATAGCCACGGAGCCCAGACCCTCCACTGCTGGACCTTCCAGCTCAGGTGGTGGGGCCCCCTTTCTGGCACTCACTGGCAGGCACAGGGTGAAGTGCCAACTGCCCAAGTGGGAGAACCTGCATTTTGAGACCTGGGTGCAGTTCCTGGCTTAGGTAGTGGGAGCCCCCAAGATTGTGGTGGCCTCCTGCTTTCATGGAAAGCGGGTCTTTTTCCTTGCCTCAGAGACTGCCGCACAAAAGACGGTGGAGAGGGGGCTCATGGTGGAGGGTGAGTACGTCCTCCCTCAAGTACCTAGAAAAGCTTGGGACCAGAGTGGTCCTCAGCTCCATCCCACCTTATATCCCCAATTGGGCCCTTCTTCCCCATTTCCAAACCCTGGGGAGAGTTTTCTTCCCAATGGTGGCCCTCTCACCATGTGTGCTCTCTGCCATGTGTGCTCTTTCCATCATCAGGCCATTATCTAGCCGGTGGCAGGAGTGAAGCTGCAGACCGAGGGCTTCCTCCTGATTCCTTTTCAGTGAGCCCTAGTGAGGATTTTCTATAGGGGGGGACCTGTAATGCTTCCAGGGTCATGCCCTGGGGCACTTTCATCATGAGTGCCCCATGGGCCAGGCAGGGATGGCATCTGCAGGTCCCACTGGTGAGAGGGGTGACCCTACCACTGACACCTCTCCTCCCCCAGGCCACCCCACCACCACAGCCACAATTCCCAACCCTCTCATGAGCTCAGGTGGCCCTGCCCACTAAATTTGGTGGCGTCCTGGGGAAGAGGGCAGCAACCAAGGGAGAAGCAGGGCCCCCCACCCCTAGCCATGCCCCTGCTGTAACTTCCCTACCCCACCAACCCTCACCTTCCCCTACTGGAGCCTGTCCACCTGAGGGCCACTCCATGGCTGAGTGGGTACAGGTCCCCTCTGGGCACAAAGCCAAGAGGAAGGCCCGGGCGCAGCTAAAGCCCTCTGATATGGAGGACCCCCCCACACACACACACACACACACACACCATCCCAAGACCATCACATGGGAAGAAGGAGTGGCTCAGTTCTGGGGGCTTCCCCAGCTGTGCCTGACACCTCACCCCCAGGAAAGATTAAAAGAGTTATCCTAGTGGAAGAGGCTTCGGGGCTGCTAGACAGTCCCAAACAGGAGCCCAGGGAGGAAGCCCCTCACTCAGCTGGTGACCACAGGACCACGGGCGCAGAAGCTGAGGCCTCAGCCCACCCAAAAGAAGGCCCAGCAGCAGAGCCCTCCCCCTCTGATGATCTGAAGGAGATGGGGGCCCTGGGGCTCACCCTGGTGAGTCCTGAGGGAGATCCCCTTTCCCAGGACCCTGAGGCAGACACCAAAGCCACTCCAGTGTCTGACAGGTCTCTTCCCTCCCCCTCCCAGAAAAACCTCACTTCCAACCTGCCCCATGGTCCTGCACCAGAGTGGGTGGGGGTGGGGGTGCTCTGATTAACAAGCTGATCTTGTTGGGGACCCCGTGCAGACCCCCCAAACTCCAGTTCTACCCTACCATCTTGTGAAGTAGCCCCACCCTTACCCCTGTCCCAAGGGGCTGCAGAGCTCTCACCATTCCCAACCAGAGTTTGGGGTCTTAGCGGACCGGGGGGATCAGATAGTGCCTAAGAAGCCCTCTGAGCCCCAGGACCAGGAGGTGGACACCCAATAACTAGCAGGCTCCATGGAGCCTGCGGACCTCTCAATCTTTGTGGTCCCCAGAGGTGAGCTACTTGCATTTCTTGACTGTGAGTACACCTGGTGGTCTACCAGCAAGGTACAGCTTGTCTTGGACCGCTGGAGAGATTTTGACAGCATCCTTGCCACTGCGAGGGTGCTGGTGGGGGAAGGCAAGGAACCCAAAAGCTGCAATGCTCAGATCTATAGGCAGGCCTTCAGTTTCATAGATGCCCTCTATACTTATGGGAGGGTGCTACATGAGTCGACAACCCCCAGACCGGGCGTTGAGATGCGCGAGGCCCCTCCTGAACTCTCCACTCCACCCTTCTGGACATGAGGTCATTTAAGATCATGATCTTCAATGTCCATGGCTGCAGGAAGCCTCTCTGGAGATGCTGGGTGCTCTCCTTCCTTCAGGAGGGGGGTACCCCATGGTATTCTTTCAGGAGACCATGACGACTATGGCCGATGAGTCTAATTGGCAACTGAAGTGGAGAGACAGGGTCTTTTTAGTTACCTCTCAGCCACCTCTTGTAGGGTGGTCACCCTGTTCTCCCCAGGCCTGCAGCCATAGGTTCTTTAGGACATTGAGGTAGTGCCGGGCCACCTGCTGCACCTCCGGGTCCAAGTGCAGGGGCTGGTTCTGAACCTTCTGAATGTGTACGTCCCGCAAAGCACCCAGAGTTGGCAGACTTTTTCCACCAGACAGCCACTTACGTTGAAACCGTCAACCCTTGTGAGTGCCTGGTCTTTGGTGAGGACTTTAACGTCACCCTAGATGTGTGAGACCGGTAAGGCAGGGAGCAGAACCAAGCCACTGTGGGTGTCCTTGGGGAGATCCTTATGGACTATTCTCTGGTGGATGTCTGGTGTGCCTGTCATCCTGATGACCCCCCCTGCTTTCACCTATGTGAGGGTGGGGGAGGAACAGGCATGCCACTCCCGGTTGGACTGGGTTTATATCTCTTTGCCTCACTTTGCCTGGGTCCAATCCTCTGGCATCTGGCCAACCCCTTTCAGTGATCGTCACCTTGTCTGGGCCCAGGCCACAATAGGGCCTGGGCATCCAGAGTCAGCCTACTGGCATTTCAATGCCAGTCTACTGGAGGATGTGGGCTTCAGGGAAGCCTTCCAGGAGTTCTGGCTGGCCTGGTGGGAGCGAGCTGGTTTCCTCTTGGCTTGGAGATGGTGGGTGTGGGGAAGGTATGCATCAAGCTGTTTTTGCTGCAGCTACACTCGGGGGGCAGATGGAGGCAGTCTAGGAGCAGGTCGAGTGGGAAGTACTGGAGCTGGAGACGCACCTGGCCACTGACCCAACCAATACATCACTCTATGGAAAGTGTCAAGAGAGGCGGGAAGAGCTTTGTGCTCTGGAAGACCACCACACCCATGGTGCATTTGTCTGCTAGCGCGTCCAACTCCTTCGGGAGATGAACCATGGCTCCCACTTCCTTTATGCCCTAGAGAGGAGATGGGGGACCAAGAAGTACATCACCTGCCTTCTGGCGGGTGATGGCACCCCCCACATAGATCCAGGTGAGATGCACTGGTGCACATGGGCCTTGTACAAAGAGTAATTCTGCCTGGATCTGACTGACACCGAAGCCTGTCAGACCCTGTCAGGCTGAGTTTTTGGCCACCTCTGCCTGATGCCTGGCAACAAGGTACCAGGCATTGACAGGCTGACTGTGGAGTTCTACCAGGCTTTCTGGGATGTCCTTGGCCCAGACTTTGCTGTGGTCTGGGCTGAATCTGAAGCAAGTGGGGAACTCCCCCTGTCATGCCAGAGGGCTGTGCTGACACTCCTACCAAAGAAGTGGGATCCCCGCAACTTAAGGAATTGGCATCCCATGTCCCTCCTCTGCCCAGACTACAAGGTGGTAGCAAAGGCCATCTCGCTGCACCTGTGGTCTGTGCTGAAGGACGTGATCCATCCCGACCAGACGTACACGGTACCCAAACATTCCATCTTCAACAACCTGTACCTGGCTCAGGACCTCCTGAAGCTACTGCACCAGGAGGGCCTATCCTTCATCCACCTATCCCTGGACCAGAAGAAGACATTTGGCACAGTGGATCACAGGTACCTCACAGGCACACTGCAGACCTTTGGCTTCAGGCCCTACCTTGTGCAAGCTCTCTAAGTTCTGAATGCCTCTGCAGAGTGTTTGGTCAAGCTCAACTGGACCGTGAAGGAACCCATCCCATTCAGGAGTGGGGTGCCTCAAGGCTGCTTGCTGTCAGGCCAGCTATATGGCTTGTCCCTAGAGCCCTTCCTTGTCCTCCAGCAGAGGCAGGAGGTGGGGTTGATGCTCCAGGACCCAACGGTGTGGCTGGTCCTGTCAACGTATGCTGACGCCGTACTCCTCACTGTCCAGGACTCAGATGACCTGGCACAGGTGGAGGCCTGCCAGGCATTGTACTGGGCAGCCTCCTCTGCCTGGGTCAATTGGGTCAAGAGCTTTGGCCTGAAGGTGGGTGATGGGTGGCAGGTGGGTCACTCCTATCTGCACTCCACAGGATCTGCTGGACCACAGGCTCACACCTTTACTTGGGGGTCTACCTGTCCCCCACACACCCCTCCCCACTGGAGAACTGACACCAGCTGGAGGCAAGGGTGGTGGAGTGGCTCTGGGCATGGGCAGGGCTCCTGAGGTGTCTCTCCCTGCATGGGAGAGTACTGGTGCTGAACCAGCTGGTCCTGTCCATGCTCTGGCACTGCTTACACACCCTGCCTGTGCCTCCTGAGGTCCTGGCAGGGCTCCAGAGATGGGTGCTAGAATTTTTCTGGCCAGGATGGCACTGGGACACTGTGGAGGTCCTGAGCCTCCCCTTGTGGGGGGGGTGGGGGGCGCAGCCAGGGCCTAGTTTGCCTGTGCAGCCAGGTCCTGGCATTCCACCTTCAGGCTCTGCAGTGGCTGCTATACAGTGTCAATAGCCATGTGGCTGGGGCCACCTGGGGCGCACTTTCCTCCACCACTTCTAGGGGCTCTGATAGGACTGGCAGCTCCTCGGCCTGTGGGGCTTCTTCCTACAGGACCTGCGAGGGCTACCGGAGTTCTACCAGGACATCCTCTGGGCCTGGAGGCTGGCCTTCACCTCCAGGTCCCCTGTGACACTTGCCCAGGGCACCAACCTGCCCATCGAGCCCCTCCTCTGGAACCCCCAGCTCAAGGTGCCAGCAGCAGAAATGCCTCAGTTGCAACACATTAGTCCTGGCTGGTATCACCCGTATCAGAGACCTCCTGAACTATGATAGGCAGGTGTGGGTGGGCCCCACTGCACTGGCCCAGCACGTGGGACTACCCACAAGACATGTGTCCTGCCATCTGGTCCAGGAGCTGAAGTCTGCCCTACCTCCCAATGCCCTTGCTCTTGCTGACCAGGTCCTACATGGTTGCAGTCCCTGCCCCCCTCCTCTATGTCCTCCAGCCCACCAGAGTTTGTTGTGGGGCCAGCACCTCACCCAGCCTTGCAGCACTCCCTGCTCCACCACCTAAGCCAGCTGGAGGACACCAGACCAGTCCGCTTTTCCATCATCTATCACCACCACCTCTACATGTTTGTGTGCCACACAATCCATCAGGCCACCATCGTGTCCCACCCATACACCAAGTGAGGGCATGGCTGGGGCACACCAGTGGCTGAGTCTGTACTCCACCCTCATCCCATGAGCCACTGGGGACCTCAGCTGGTGACTTCTCCATGGAGCCATCACCATTGGCATGTATGTGGTGAGCTTCACAGACACCTCAGTCTTCTGCCCCTTCTGCAGGTAGAGGGAGACCCTGGTGCACATGACCCTTGAGTGCGCCAGGCTGCAGCCCCTCCACCTCCACCTCCAGAACCTCCTCCTGAGGTTCTGGTTGAATTTCACCCCCCACCTTTTTGTTTTTGGTCACCCCATCTACAGCCCCACCAAGTCCTGATACCTCCTCGTCAAACTCTTCCTATCCCTGGCACCCTGTACCTGACCAGGAAGGAGGCTGTGGCCAGGAAGGTGCCCTAAGAGTGCAAGGCTGCTTTCCTCTCACTTGTCCGAGCATGTTTCTGGGCAGAGCAGCTGTGGGTGGCATCCACCATCTCCTTGGATGCCTTTGAGGACCAGTGGATGCGGCCTGGGGGGCTCTGCTCAGTGTCCCCCTCAGGTGCACTTATTTTCATGTTTTGACACTTTGACCTACATGACACTCCTCTCATGTTTTTTTCATTACTTCTCCTAAGAATTTAGTTGTTCCATTCATCCATTAGCCCCCATAAAAAGGGACTACTATGTGTGCCTTGCCCATGGTAATCGGAGGGACAAATAGACAGGAGCTTCTGGGACCTGGCCAGTTGCTACTTGGGGACACTACCCCTTGTGCCAGCTGGACTGCTAAAGCAGCCCTGAGAGTTTCCTGCACCCTCTACCCACTGCAGTAGTCTGGCAGTGGAGGCTGCTGCCTGGCTGTGACCCTGCCAGATCCAGATGGGGACTGCACAGCCAGTAGAGGCATCTGCCCCTCTGAGACAGCTGCTAGTGGACTTTGGCTGCAGAGTTGGACTTTGTGTGGCACTACTGCCATGTGTACCCCTGCCCAGCCATATGGGAAGCTATCACCCAGAAGATGTTCCCACTGTGGTGGCTTGCTTTGAACTGTCAAAGCATGTCCTCCTGACCCCATCAACCACCTCCAGATGGGTCCAAGGTGCCAGTGCTGAGCAGGCTCCTTTGCTTGGGTCCTGCCACTTGCCTCCCTAGCAGGAATTCTGGTGTTCCTTATTTGAAAACTGAAAAATCCCTGATAAAAAATCCCAATGTCACTCTGTAAAATACCCAGAAATCTATGTTCCTCCACAATTAAAACAAAAGATCACTAGAGAGAGAGAGAGAGGGAGAGAGACAGAGACAGAGACAGAGAGACAGCAATCAGTTGGGCAATGTTTTATTGATATATCTACAGTGTTAAATCAATTTGGACATCTACCAGTATCTCTATCATCATAATCGAATAAATTCTAAATACCTATATGTTTTGCTGTTTGCCTTTGGTTTTTTTACCATAGAGCAGTTAAAACTTTCCCTGACCCCTTCACTAACCTGGATGTGAGAACAGCTGTCCCTGCAGCCACAGCTCCTACCAGCAGGTCTCATCCTGTCTGGCAGCTGGGTAGACAGCATGTGTGCTGGGTGGATAGGGGGTGGGAAGAAGGGTGGGGGGATGTGGGTGGCTGTGGAGGGATGTGGGAGGGGTTGGGGTGTGTGGGTAGGTGTGGGTGGATTGTGGGGGGACTGTGCGGGGGTGCTGCTGAAGAGGAGTGGCTCCCCTGCCCCCTGCAGGGTGCAGCCTCCCCCTGCACAGCTCATAGGCTGCCCCCCCACAGGCCTACAGCCCCCCAACAAGGGCCACAGCCCCCCCAACAGGGGCCACATGGCCTCCACAGGGGCTGTGACCCCCCCTGCAGAACTCACATGCTCCAGCCCTGCTTGCACCCCCAGACCCCTCAATGGTTTTCCCACCTGGCCCCATCTCTCGCTTGCACACCCAGACCCCCTGATGGCTGTCCCACCTGGCCCCATCCCCCACCAGCTCCTGCAGCCTCCCTAATGGCTTCCCCACCCAGCCCCACCCTCTGCTTGCACCCCCAGACCCCCCAATGGCTGCCTCACCCGGCCCCCATCCCCTGCTTGCAGATCCAGACCTTTGATGGCTGCCCAGCCTCCCTTCACTTTGAAAAAAAAAAAAAGCCCTGCACTCACTGGTAGTAGCAGTGGCTGTAGAAATCACTGTGGCCTCCTGGAAGAGCCCCCTTGCACAGCACGGGACAGCAGGGAGCATCAAGGAGCAGTGGAGACTGGCCCCAGCTGCCTGGTACTCACACTGCTACTGCCCCATTCCACAGGTGCGGCCTGAGTCAGTAGGGCACTGCACAGCTCTGGCACTGGGTCAGCAGGGCACCCAGGGCCCAGCACCACTCTTCCTGAGCACCCCCAACTGCCTAACAGCATGCAGAGCCATGTGGCTCCTTGCCAACCCCAGCCACACCTGCACAATGGGACAGTGGCAGTGGCAGTATGAGTGTCAGGCGGCCTGCTGCCCCCTGCTACCCCATGCTTTGCAGCGGGGCTCTGCCAGGAGGCCCCAGTGACCCCAATGGCATCTGCTACTGCTGGTGAGTGTGGGGCTTTTTTGTTTGTTTTTTAATTGCTGGGAAGCTGGGGCTGTGCAAGGCAGTGATTGGGGGGGGCTTGGAGGGGCAGGTGGGGGATGGGGCCAGGCAGGGTAGTGATTGGGGAGGCTCAGGGGCAGGCAGGGGATGGGGCTGGCTGAGGTCCCCCCACGGTCCCCTCTCCCCTCCTCCAGCCCCCCCTCCCCTACTTACCAGCACAGAGCCCAGGTCCAGCTCCTTATAGCTGGCATGCTGCATGCCCTGCACAGGCAGGCATTGTGCTTCAGCACTGGAGTGATGGCAAGTCACACACTCTGGCTGGCTACCAGAGCATCTCTGTGGAGGACCGGAGCCTCCAGTTGCCTCAGGGCATTGTCCTGGACCATGCCCTGTCCCGCTTTTTTTGCCCAGGGTATTTTAGGACCCTTGGATATCCAGGGGTCTAATTTTGCTGCCACGCTGCAAATTTGCTACAAAAAAAATTGGGCTTTTTGTCCCATACGTGCCTCTTGTAGCATCTCAAAGGGTTTTGAGACACTGCAAGAGGCACATGCACACTCATCTGGATGCACCCTAAGAGTTTTCTAAACTCCCTGTTCTGTTCTTTCTCATAAATGTCTAATGCTGGGCCCATGCAGTCACTTTGGTAATTCAAAATCAAGTGTAAATGGCACACCACAACATGACATTGAAAGGCAGATTATCATCCTCATATTCCTCTGCCCAATTTAAGTTCAGTAAAAGCTGAAGTAACTATAGTACACATGTAGTCTAGTCCATCTCTTATAGGCTAGGTGCATTGACAAATGGAAATGGGTACAAATGCAAACATCCATTTATCTGGATTCCTTTTGGTAACAGTGATAATATGGAACCTAGTTCCAAACCCATCTAGTTTGGGGGTTAGTTTTGCAGAACCAAAGCTTAATCTTCTCCATTCTTCCCTAATATCATTGGCAAGGACTAGATTCTGTTTCCCCTATTAGGTACATAAGTGACTCTGAAGCACTTCAAAGGGCAAGCAGATAGACATAACTTCTGACTCCAGAAATAGTGGAAGCACTCCAAAAATATCCCTGCAGGAAAAATCTACTGTATTTACCTGAATCCAAGATTACTTAAAATTTAAGACAGCTACCCTCCTTCCCCAGTAATTAGATTTTATACCTGAAAATTATAAAATTCTAAAAATTATAAATTATAAAACTTTCCAGGTATAACATCTAAGCAGTGGAAGTTTGTCTTCAATTCACTGCCCCTCCCCCACAACTGCTGTGGTGGAGAAAGCAGTAGCAGGGGTGAGGGGCCAGACCCCTGCACCTTGTCCTGCATGCCTGTGGCCTCCCCCTTCACACCTGCCCCCCCTGCTGCCTGTGCCAACTCCCTGTCCCCATGTGTAGCCTCCCTGCCCTTCCTGTACACCCACCCCTACTCCCCTCCCTACTCACTCCCCCGTTCTTTCTGCTCTGGATCAGGGCATTCAGCAGCAGCCCTGCCCAAGCCTCGCCCAGCCTGATAAGGGAGAAGTGGCAGTAGCTCCTGGCTGGGCTGGGTCAAGCCTGAAGGGGCTGGAGCTGAAGCAGAAGGTAAGACAGGGAGAGAGCAAACTACAGAAGGGAGCAGGAGGTGGGGTGGGTAGGCTGAAGGTTTCCTTCTCCCTTTCCCTGGTCTCCTGTTTCTCCCCTAGGCTGCATGTCTGCTCTCCCACCAGATGAGGAATTCCATCCTGGGGCAGGCAGCAGATTAGCCCAGGGTCAAAGCCAGAGCTGACCTACTACCTGCCATGGGCTGGAACTGGTATTCAAAGCAAGGTCCTCTCCCTCTTCCCAAGGCTGACCAGTGACAAAAACCTCATCTTGTGTTTAGATTGCTTCCAAACAAAGCTTCAGCAGACTGGGTGGGGCATGGCAGCAGTTACAAGACACAGAATTCCCCCATCATGCCCTCTGGCTGCAGAGCAATGCTGCATGCAGCCATGGTGATTCTGAAGTGTTCCAACCAGGGAGCAAGACAGCTGACTGTAGGCCTCTCCACAGCTGAAGTGCGCTCTTTCTGAAACACTTCAATGTGGAGCTGTAACACCTACCTGTCCATACGCAAATTTCAAGCCTGTTCCATCCAGTTTGAGCCCCCCAAAAAACTGCTAATACAAAAAATGACTGGGACCTCCTGCTTGCCGCTTTTTTGTGAATCAGTTACAGGCAACCCTGCTTAACGCTGTTTCTCTTAGCACTATTTTGCTATAATGCTCATTTGAAATTGATACCTGATTTCACATAATGCTCAACAAGTTTCGTTATAATGCTCATGGTCCCCATCTTGGGTCATTAAAAACAACTGTAGTTGCCATCTTGGGTTGTCAAATACTTTTGGTTTCCCTTAACACTCGTTTCGCTTAATGCTCAGTTTTTCAGGAACCAATTAAGAGCGCTAAGCATGGGGTTACCTGTATAAGGGATGGTGGCATGCATATTACAAAAGAACATTTATAAATGGATTTTCAGGGACTCAGGTAGGCATGCTCCATCATTTAATGCCATATTATTATCAGTAATAATTTATAGTGCCTCTCTTTTGATCTCAGAGCACTTCATAAATATTTCCTAAATAAATATGCATTTAAGGACTGGATGAGTTTAAGTCAGCAGGCCTGGATAAGCTCCATCTGATGGTACTGAAGGCATGGGCTGATGTCATTACACAGCCACTGGCAAGAATATTTGAGCACTCATGGTGCATGGGCCAGGTCCTGGAGGACTGGAAAAGGGTCATTGTGGTCCCTATTTTCAAGAAGGAAGGAGGATCCAGGCAACTATAGGCCAGTCAGTCTCACCTCCATCCTTGGCAAAGTCTTTGAAAAGATTATTAAGGCTCGTATATGTGAGAGCCCATAAGGAAAAATTATGCTGAGGGGAAACCAGCACAGGTTCATAGAAGGGAGATCATGCCTGACTAATCTAGTCTCTTTTTATGACCAGGTTACAAAACACCTGGACGCAGCAGTAGGGGTAGACATTGTTTACTTAAACTTCAGGAAGGCCTTCAATATGGTATCCCACCCCATACAGGTGAACAAATTAAGAGGCTGTGACTTGGATGTTTACAGTCCGGTGAGTGGCAAAATGGCTAGAGGGTCATACCAAGAGTGGTGGTGGATGGGTCGGTATCGACCTAGAAGGGCATGGGCAGTGGGGTCCCGCAGGGCTCGGTCCTTGGACCGATACTCTTCAATGTCTTCATCAGTGACTTGGACGAGGGAGTGAAGTGTACTCTGTCCAAGTTTGCAGATGACACAAAACTGTGGGGACAAGTGGATACACCGGAAGGCAAGGAACAACTACAGGCAGACCTGGGCAGGTTGAACATATGGGCGGAAAACAACAGAATGCAATTCAACAAGGAGAAATGCAAAGTGCTGCACCTAGGGAGGAAAAATGTCCAGCACACCTACTGCCTAGAAATTACCTGCTCGGTAGCATGGAAACGGAAGGGGATCTTGGAGTCCTAGTGGACTCCAAGATGAACATGAGTTGTCAGTGTGATGAAGTCATCAGAAAAGCTAACTGCACTTTATCGTGCATCAGCAGATGCATGACGAACAGAACCAAGGAGGTGATACTTCCCTTCTATCGAGCACTGGTCAGACCGCAGTTGGAATACTGCATGCAGTTTTGGGCCCCACACTTTAAGAGGGATGTGGATAACCTGGAGAGGGTCCAGAGAAGGGCCACTCATATGGTTAAAGGCTTGCAGGCCAAGCCCTACAAGGAGAGACTAGGGCACCTGGACCTCTTCAGCCTCTGCAAGAGAAGGTTGAGAGGCGACCTTGTAGCTGCCTATAAATTCATTATGGGGGCACAGAAGAGAATTGGTGAAGCTCTGCTCACCAAGGCACCCCTGGAGATCACAAGAAATAATAGCCATAAGCTAGCAGAGAGCAGATTTAGACTGGACATTAGGAAGAACTTCTTCACAGTTAGAGTGGCCAAAATCTGGAATGGGCTCCCAAGGGAGGTGGTGCTCTCCCCTACCCTGGGGATCTTCAAGAGGAGGTTAGATGGGCATCTGGCTGGGGCCATATGAACCCAGAACTCTTTCCTGCCAATGCAGGGGGTTGGACTTGATAATCTATTGAGGTTCCTTCCGACCCTAACATCTATGAATCTATGAATAAATGGCACAACACTCCAAAGAGGAGGTATCATGTATATAGTAATGTAACTTATGAATTTCTCCTATGCTGTATATTTAAACGTGAAAGAAAGCTGCCATTTTACAAATTGATCTGATAAAGCATCTTACAGAGGGAGCACACTCTGTGCTGTCTCCTGGAGGCTTAACCTTTTTCTTTTCTAATTTTTATCACCCTTATCTTTATAGGAAGTAATTTATACTGAAAATGGATGGCTATTCTTTGTGTTTGGGAAAATACATAGTAGAGAAGTAATATTCATACGCATTTTATAGATGGGTAAATTCAAGTGCGGAGCTGTTAAGTGACTTTGCTAAGGCCATGCAGTGACTTAGTAATAGAGATGTGAGTAGAAGCCAAGTATCATGACTTCTAAAAATTAAACAACATTTCTTCTCTGTTAAATTTTCTATTCCTATTTAATAGATCTATACACATAAAGTGAAGTCTATCTGTTATCCCATTTAGTTAGGGAAGGCTGAGAAGAAAGCTACATTATTTCCAGTTGAACAGGATCTCAGCAGAATCAGCAGGCCACCAGGGACTTTAGTGATATTATTTCTTTCTGACTGTGATGTGCAAGTAAATATGTCTGTGTGGAAAACTGATATTTCAGTGAGTGTTTCTTTGTGTTCCCTGCAAGAATCCTTAGATGCTTCACTAATTAATTCATTTCAGCTTTAATTAAGTTGCTTTTACTGTCCCTGCTTAAGTGAGTTAAGTTTTCAACTGACCTGTAATTGAATCTCCAAGGCATAGGCAGCCTTGTAAGCCAATGCTGATGATTCAATGTCATGCTAAATGGGTCACACTTGTGTTAACAGGTTGCATAAGTTTCGGAGGGCAGGTGAATGCGCCAGGACTAAGATAACCTGACCCATGCCAATCTAAATCAGGCCTTGGTATGTGCAGTAAATCAAATCCTCTGACATGATTATTAGAAATAGAAAAGCTGATGTTCAGATGTCTTGGTGGGTTAACGAGTCCATTTCTTCAGACAGCAAATAAGTAAAATGATGCCTCAAGTCAACTGAGGTGGAGACAGTTTTAGTAAGGCCTACTGTATCAAGCAGATTTTCTAACCATAGTGAGAGCATCAAACCTATCACAGAAGACAGAAAAGGGACACAAGATAGAACTGCATGGTCTTTTGGATATCTCTTTGATATGTTCATCCAACAGCAGTGAAAAGCCCTCCAACCCAGCACTTCCCCCTGAGTTTTGTTGAATGTTAGGGTACATTCCATGGAATGTCTATTTTTCCTAAACTTTCTGGAGGGAGCAAGAGAAGAAATGGAGAAAAGTTTGTTGGCTCTGAGTCAATTTGTACTTTTTTTTAGCTATCTTATGTAAAGTTTAAACATATTTGAGCAAGTGAATATCTTAAATGTGCATTTTAAGCACAAAATATATACACTTTAAAATCCAAATAAATAAATAATACATTGACCTCAACCAGCAGGTTTTCCCCTGCATTTTCTTCAATACTTTATCCAGCTTTATTTTACATATGTCTCCATTAATTATTTAAATAATTCAAATATTTTTCCTTTAAAATGACCACTGTTGGTGAGCATCAGCCCAGATCTCTCTTGGGGTGTTATCCAATTTAGCCTTGTAGTTTTGATTCAGTCTAAGACTACCTATTAGCTAACTCCTGCTTAAACCACTCCTCCCCCTCAACCCCCCCCCCAAACTTTTCTCCTAATGGAGATATGTTTTGCTCCCTGTTATAGAGAGGAAGAGTTTAGGGGATATATAAGACAGCCTTGTGGGCTAAAGAGTCAGTCTGGCCCAGAGAACAGTAGGGAGAAAAACTCCCTGAGGGAAGGCTGCAGGTTGACTAAAAGCCATAGACAGTAAGGTGTCCCTGAGCAACTGGCATGAAATAGCCAGCCAGCCAGCAGCAGAGGAATTTTATCTGTGGCACAAGTACCCTGAACGGGGGTTACTTATTTCATTTGTATTAAGTTGATGATTTTGTTTGGGTTGTCATGAAGTATGGGGTGGCTTATAGGTGACCACTTATGAGTGCCATGAAAGTGGTCACTCTGTTCCAGTGATTTGGGGCACTAGTTCTGTGAGACATGTAAGGGCATCTAGCATAGGGCACTGTGCTCATTTTGAATTGAACCTTATCCCCGTCAGACAACTGTGGTCATCTGAAGGTGTTGCATATTTTAGTTGACTTGGCTCTCTCAGGCCTACAGTATCCATTCTAAGTGCTCTGAAGAGGTCCCTGAGGACTGGAAGAGGGCCCATGTTGTGCCCATCTTCAAGAAAGGGAGGAGGGAGGACCCAGGTAACTCAGCTTAACTTCTGTCCCAGGGAAGATCCTAGAAAAAATCATCAAGGAGCCTATATGTGACAGGCTTGCAGAAGGTAGGATTCTGAATGACATCCAGCCTGGCTTCATCGTGGGCAGGTCTTATCTTACCAACCTCATCTCCTTTTACAATCAGGTAACTCACCACCTAGATAAGGGAGAGGAGGTTGTCATTGTACCTTGACTTCCAAAAAACCTTTGATCTAATATCCCACGATGTTCTCATGAGAAAATTGGAGGACTGTGGACTCAACCGTGAGACAGTTAGGTGGGTAGGGAGCTGGTTGTGGAGTAGGACCCAGAGAGTTCTAATGAACTGTGTCATCTTGGTGAGAAGTGGCAAGTGGTGTCCCTCAGGGGTCAGTGCTCAGTCCAGTGCTTTTCAACATCTTTATCAAAGATTTGGGTGCAGGGGTGAAGAGCTCACTGGACAAGTTCACAGGTGACACCAAGTTATGGGGAAGCGTGGTCATGCTTGAAGATAGCCTGCAGATACAGGAGGACCTAGATAGGCTAGCAAGTTGGGTGGATCGGAATCAAATTAAGTTCAATGTTGAGAAATGTAAAGTGCTCCATCTGGGGACAAAAAACCCTCTACACACCTACAGGCTTGGCAACATCAAACTGACCAGCACCATGAATAAAAGGAACCTGGGGGTAATAATAGACCACAATATGAATATAAGCCACAAGTGTAACACCGTATCCAACAGGGAAAATAATACCCTGGCCTGCATTAATTGATGCATCTCCAGCAAAACTAGGGAAGTGATTCTTCCACTCTATTCAACATTGGTGAGACTGCAGCTGGAGTACTGCATCCAGTACTGGGCACTGCACTTCAATAAGGATGTGGTAAAGCTTGAGAGTCCAGAGAAGGGCCACCCATATAATCAGAGACTTGCACGGCAAGCCATACATGGAAAGGCTGAGGTACCTGGGACTTTAGCCTGAAAAAGAGAAGGATGAGAGGGGACTTGATACCAGCTTACCACTACATCAGGGGCATACATCAAGAGCTCAGTGAACAACTGTTCACCAGGGCGCCCTTGGGCATAACCAGGAGTAATGGCCATAAACTCCTGGAAGATGATTTCAGGCTTAACATTAGGAAAAACTTCTTCACAGCTAGGGTGTCCAGACTGTGCAATAAGCTCCCTCCAGAGGTGATGCAATCACCTACCCTGAAAATCTTCAAGAAGAGACAGGACGGTCACCTTGCTGGGGTCACTTGACCCCACTCATGTTTTCTGCCTTGTGCAGGGGGCTGGACCTGATGATCTTCTGAGGTCCCTTCCACCCTCACAATCTATGAATCTATGAAACACCAGAGACCAGGTGCCAGAATAGATTCAGCACTGGTGAAAGATTAGATCAGACAGGGGGCCTGATGATGAGCAGGGTGGAGTGAGGCACATAAAGTGTTACTCCAGGAGTCTGAGGCCATATCCCAAACTTATAATAATTAATATCAAGGCACAGCGGGTGAACATAGGGCTTTGTCTGGTGAGCTGGAGTGAAAAAATAGTTATGCAGGGGGGGCGGAAGGGGGTAAAGATAGTTACCTTGGGAGGCAGAGCCTGTTACATGGTCTCATTAATGATACAAGTTTTGAGCATACCTTTCATTATAAGCATGAGGAAACACTGAAGCACTAACCAGGTCTTTCTCCTCATTCACTCCTGGCCCCTAATGAATAACGCTCCAGTTCTCTTTCTAGTCCTTGAATTTGATTCTATATCCCATGGGTTGTCAACTGGGTGTAGTTGGGAAGACCCTAGGGGGTACATGCAGGCAGGCAGGGATGGAGCCATACAGGTACACAACATTCTGCTGCTGAGTATGATAGGGCAAGAGCTGAGGTCTGGAGTGTTGTGGCTGCAGCTCCCCACATTCATCCAGCAAGCTTGGCTAGCAAGTTGTTTTGGGATTTGACCTTTGCTGCTGTTTTCTTTAGATGTTCCCAGAAAGTCAGGGTTCTGTCTAAAGACACTCCCAAGTATGTTGGGCAGGGATCACGCTTTAGTCTCTGGCTATGCATATAGATATTAAGTTCTTTTTTGGCACTGGCATTGTGGAGATGGAATACACTGGATGCAGTTTAGGCAGGACTCAGTGTGAGCTGCCATGGGTGCAGTAGTCTGACAGCTTTTTCATATCTTCGTTCAGGGTCTGGTCCAGAGTGAGGAGGATGGAGCTTGAGTGGTGCAGCAGATGTCATCAACACAAATGAACTTGTGAGATGTGGTTGATAGTAGATCATTTATGTATAAGTTGAACAGGGTTAGGGCCAACACTGAGCCCTGTGGAAATCCATTGGCCTGTCTCCTCCATGCACTTATCCCCTTCCCAAGATGGATTCTGAATCATTTCTTATGGAGGAGTGTTTCAACAACTATAATGACGGAGCTTGGAAGTACTCTTGATAGATTTAGAAGCAGGCCAGTGTGCCATGCTGTATCATAGGCAGCTGTAAGGTCCAGTAGCCTCCTCAGCCCTCCAAATAGTTCAAATGGCTTACTCATCCAAATAGTTCATGTCACACAAAAAAGCAAAAGGATCACCCTACCCCTTTCAGAGAGGAAGGGGAAACCTCTACTTTAAGACTCTCCTAAGATATAGCTTTATTCCATGTATCTCTTCTCTCCTGGGAGGACTCCCTGCAGCCAGCCCTAGCATGGCTTCACAAGGGACAAACTTTTGGCTTGAGACCCTCGCTGTTCTCAGTCCCTGGCTTCAGTGGTCTGCAGCACCCTCACCTCTAGGATTTCCTTCTTTTCAGTCAGCTCTCAGGAAAGATGGGGGGGGTGTTTTCTTTTTTTAAAGAAGAGTGCTGACATCCTAAACAGCATAATGGATGCTGCTTCAAAACAGTCTTTATTGTGCCACTCCTGGTTCCCCCTGTCCTCACTCAGACTATACTCTGTCCTCCCTGGGACCATTCCTGTTGTCTGTGCGCCCTGGGACCTTCTCTCCCCTCCAACTCTGAGCTTCACTTATACTTCTTGGGCTCAGTCAGCCCCACTTGTAACAAATAGTTAAAACTATAATTTTAACCTGTGGACAACAGTCACCCAACAATGAAACATTAAGTCATGGGGGGTGGGCAGTCTCTCTGCCATCTACCCCTGGGGAGAAAAGGCCAAATAGATGCCCTACTTAGGGAACTGTTTACAAGAATTATTTACAGTAAAGCCTGCCCATACTGAGCCCCTCCAAAGTGCTCCCCACTGGGTCTGCAGGCTAGAACTTAGCCTACTTAGCTTCCTTCATCACAGTCCAGAAAGGCTCACCCACCAAAACTGTCCAAATAGCATACCCACTATTAGCCCAACCAGCTAGTTCACCTGAAATACTCCAAAAGGCTTGCCCCAAATAGCTCACTCCAGTGCAATTTAACAGGCTCACTCACTCAAATAAGAAAACTAGCACCAAATAAGAAATATCATCTACACTGTTCACATGCACCAAGTAGTCACAAAACTCCCCAAAGTGTCTTCTCACTCCTGCAGAGTTTTCTAGATGCATCTTCCCTCTTTTTCTAGTTGCTCCATGCCTCTTGGCTCAGACTCCTGTTACCAAGTTACCTCCAGACTCAGTAACGTTATAGATCTAGTAGTCTCTCTGTAACTGAGGGAGACATGGGTTTCCTGGTGGGTCGTCCTTTTACATAACAAATAGTTCAGATTCATTCAGTTTTGCTGAGTTTCTTTCAGTCCTGGCCTTTCCTCAGGCCTCCTCTACTGCTGCTCAGCTTTCTCCAATTCCAGCTCCTCCCCAGGCTGCACTCACCATGACTATTCAGGGTCTAGTTTTCCTCAGGGAGGAAATTGCAGGGGTCTGTTCTTTGTCTCTTTTTTCTTGTCCTTCTGTATCTCTCTGGATAATCTCATATGCAAACTCACCTTCAACTATTGTCTCTTTGGATGGCTCACCTCTCTACTCCTAATCTATCTCCTTCTGCTTAAACTGAAATCTGGGGCTGTCTGTCTGACATGTCCTGAATGGTAAGCTATCACTTCAAGCTCAGTGTGGCTATACAAAACTCTTAGTCAATCCTAAAAACCCATCCCCATAAGCATCTTTTGTGATCACTCTGGGCAACATAAACATCCTGATGTTACTCAGATGTGTAATGCAGATGTCACCTTTGACTGGATTTTGCTATTCCCACTCATCCAAATGATGTCTAAGCTTTTCAGATTTTTTCTATGTAACGTTTCAAAGACATGTCCTACTCTATCCAACCATGCAGCACAAGTTCATTTCCAGTCTCTCAACATCTCGCATTTCAGTTACTGCAGCCTCCATAATAAATGCAGTCTTGCTGGAGAGAAGCCCATCTAGAATGGTGCTGTAAAGTTCATTTTCCTCACTCACCTTGTTTTTTTGGACCACATCAGCCTTCTTTGCATATTATCTTGCTGGATCCCACTTCTCTAGCACATCAAACATCAGTTGCTTGTCTTTACTTGCAAAGCCCCTCACAGTTTATCCCCACCCTAACTAAAATGTCTCATTTAGTGTCCACTCAGCCAGTGATAGAGTTGTCTCACCACTGCTCCATTGCTCCAGCCTCCATTGCTCACTGGATACATTTTCAAACACACACCTTCATGCTGTCTCCGACACTTCCTCTCCTTCTTGGAAGAGCTCCCAAAAACATCCGCAGAACTGCCCGATTATTCTCTTTCAAATCTTTCCTTCAAGCTTTCCTTTGCATATGAATGCCCACAAAAACTTGACAAGGATTAGGATGCTACTGAGATTGTTGCCTAGCCTTCTGGCCAATATTGTCTCACTGCTTCTCTATGTCTTTC
>NW_005843030.1:84080-122550 GCF_000455745.1 Alligator sinensis
AGCAAGTTCACTGGGATAGGGACAATCTCTTTGTTCCATTTTTGTGCTGTGCCTAGAACAATGGGGTCCTGCCTATGATTAAGTCTCCAACATGCTATGATTATGATAACTGTCAAGTTGATCCCAAGCCACTGCAATCACGTCACTCAATCCTACTATGATACACCTAACTAGACACTCACCAGACTGCAGTGCTTGGGTAATACCAAAGTAGGCTCTTAATCTGACCAGGCAACAGCAGTGGCATCTTCTTTACCCACTCTCTGACACACTCACAGAGGTTCTAAATAAATAGGCAGTCAGACCACTGAACCCCAAAAACACCATAGAAAGGGGGTGTAGTTTTAATGCTGAATTTACTCAGAGCAAAATATTTTGGATCAATTAAGCAAACCAGAATGAAACATTTTGATGTTGTGACCTACAAAGTGCTTTCTTTTGACAAAATATATCAAACCAAAACGTTTTAATTGGCATGAATCCATATGTTTTAGAATATTTCATTTCTTGGAAAGTTTAGATAATTTAGCTTCTTAGCCACACTTAGGACAGACCACATGTTGAAATACTGTTTGAAGTCAGAATCAATACCAAAGCTGCATAGTTTCAGCAAATA
This sequence comes from Alligator sinensis, assembly GCF_000455745.1. Classification (NCBI taxonomy): domain Eukaryota; kingdom Metazoa; phylum Chordata; order Crocodylia; family Alligatoridae; genus Alligator; species Alligator sinensis. The sequence continues at coordinate 84,697 of NW_005843030.1, forward strand.
GCACCTAGTTAGTTGTCTTCCTTTTTCCTTGAATAATAATTTTTTTAAACAATTTTTAACTTTGAGGTTTTTTTATAATTTGTAAAGGAACATATTGTCCAAATCAACATTTTTCAATGCATCTCAACTGTCTGGTCAAAATTGCCACAAACAGAAAAATATTTTTGCACCAGTGTTTTCCACTGGACATTTAAAATTTTTTTTTTACGTTTCACAAAAATAATTTTCTGGAAAAAAGACAACAGATATTTCATATATTTTGAGTGAATATATCTGTTGGTAACACTTTTCAGTCTCAGAAATAGATTTATATATATGCTTCTAAAGTGCCTTGAGATTCCTCAAAGAATAGTTCTACAAAAAGGGAGCATATTACTGCTTTCCTAATGGGAAACTTCACCAAAAAGTAATTAACCTACTCCAAAGTACTCCTAGGGAGCTAGACTTTAAGCTAGGACTACAATCTCAGGGTTCTGACCTATGCTTCCATGTTCTAAATACTAATATGGTAGTGAAGACTAGCAGTGTTATAAATAATTCATTCACTTAGTGTGTGAACAGATACTGTGTTTTGAGTTGGTAGGCTACATTACACATGCTGGTTCTGGGTAGCAGCAATGTCAGGAGGCAGAACCTGTGCAAGTAGCACTCTGCCCTGGTCTCTGATTAGACATGATTCCTAAACTAAGTTGTTCTCTGAGATCTTGACACTAGTGCTGGGCTAAGATTCCTGAAGAAAGGGATTGTTTGTATGCTGCTATACAACCTGTGTTTCAGGGCTGGCCTATATGTGTATATTAGGGCTCTGCAAAATTTTGGCAGCCTTTTTGTTTTGGAGGTGTTTCGGGCCATTTTGGCACCTGAAACATCGAATCTGAATCAAAACAAAAGGCTCTGAAACATCTCTGAAATGAAACGAGGCATCCAAAATGTTTTGGAAATGTTTGAGAAAATTTTGGAGTTTCGCAGCCGGGCTTGCAGGGAAATAAGCTGTACGCTGCTACCCTGACACATGACTCAACTCTGCAGGGAGCAGAGCTCCACGCCCGGGGTCTCCTCATCGCCACTGCCCACCCTGCACTGCCCTGGTAATGTGGGGCAGCAGTGGCAAGGAGACTACGGTGCAGATCTCTGCTCTCTGTGGAGCCAGATCATGCAGCAGGGCAGTGCTGGTCCCTGCCACATAACCTGGCTCCACAGGGAGCAGAGATTCAGGTCAGTGTGGGGTGGGCAGTGGCAGTGAGGAGACCCCGGTATGGATCTCTGCTCCCTGCAGAGCCAGGTCGCACAGCAGGGCAGTGCAGGTCCCTGCTGTGTGACCCGGCTCTGCAGGGAGCAAAGGTCCACACCGGGGTCTCCTCACCACTACTGCCCACTCCTCACAGCCCCACATTTCCGGGTCAGCACGGGGCAGGCAGCAGCGGTTAGGAGACCCCCAGCATGGATCTCTGCTCCCTAAGGAGCAGAGTCAAGTGGCAGGGACCAGCAGGCTTGCTTTGCTGCCCCATGACCTGGCATGACAGGGATCAGAGATCCATCCTGGGGTCTCCTTGCCTGCACAGAAGGCAGCAGCCCCCCCCTTCCCCCAGATGAGCCACCCACAGCCCTGTCCTGCTCCCCACCGGGGCCTCAAGCCCCACCCAGCTGGGTAGTAGGGTTGTGCAAAGCTTGCAGCCCGTTCAAAACAGATTCAGAGGAGATTCAGCCAAAATGAAACAGGACAGTGATCTGAAACACTGAAATGAATCACTGTCCTCTGAAACAGCTGAATCCGAAACCGAATCAAAACACAGCCATTTCACATATCCCTAGTGTATATACAGGTTACACTTAGTGTACTATACAAATTATACATGTAAGTACACTTGACTTTGAATATCTGGCCTTTATAAAATTAATGTAATACAGAAACATTACAAAAATAACAGATACTGTTTGTACAAAGGCAAGTGGCAAAACTCAAAAGGAAAATACTAGCTCTCCTTAAAGCCTGAAGTGAGGCTACAACTTTTAGCAGAAGATTCGCCAAGCAAAGACAAAGGGAAAAGTCATAAAAGAAACTCTGACTTCATATCACACCTGATGGTAAATAACCCATGTGCAATTTCAAACAGGGGGATGGTCTATTTTGTTTTAAATTGTCTGCTAAGTTTGACAGTTTAAAGGGGCATTTAATGGAATTGCTGCTGCACCTAGTGTTGCAGTTCTGGAAGGAAATATTGTCCAGGTTTGTTGATGTAGTGCCAAGTGTGTGGTAATGTGAGGTATGCATGATCATCCGTTTGGGACAGAAGTGAGACAGAGTTCACTTGCTCAGAACCTTTTTATAGCCATCTGAAGATCAAATTACATCTTGTGGTTCTTATCATGGCTCAGCTTTGCTGGAACTGCCAAAGGGGAAAGGCCACAAGAGAGAGTATTGAAAGCTAACTTCATGGCAGCAACCAAGAAAGCCCATAGAAGACAACCCACAGATAGATTTATCCAAGAATCAGAGACCCATGAATACTGGTTGCATGCCAAAACCATCATTACAATACTACAACAGGTCTCCCACAATAACTGGTCATATAATGTTCTTCACTGAAGAAAGGTTAGACCAGGGGCAGGCAATTATTTTGGGCGGAGGGCTGCTTACTGAGTTTTGGCAAGCCATCGAGGGCCGCATGACAGGCAGCCAGGGTCAGATAAATGTTAATTTTCTAAATTTTTTAGGGGGCCCTGCAGGTCAGATAGAATGGCCTGGCGGGCTGCATCCAGCCCCCAGGCCGCATTTTGCCCACCCCTGGGTTAGACAAAATGGGGAATTTTAAAATAAATGATTCCACAGGCATGCTTTTTAATTATTCCCTCAGTTGATTGAGAAACCTATTCAAGCTCATTTTTTTTTTCTTTCCTAAGTTTTTCCTCTCTCTCTTTTCTCACTTCACTTTCCCTGGCTGCACTTTTTGAATACTCCTGTAAAAGCAAAACTCTAGGTGCATGTCCAAGCCTTCCTAAACAACTCAATAACAACAAACCAGTACATATAGCCCAGTTCTCCTGAGCAACTCTATTTTATAGCAACAAATCAGTGAGTCAATATGTTTGTATGACTACAATTTTGTGGTTTTCTTTCGCAAGAAGTCATGAAGGTCAGACAGTCAGCTGACATACTTTAGCATAGCTCCACTGCAGTTAACAGTGCTCTGCCAGGACACAGCCTATGGAGAATCTGTTCCATGGTCTCTGTTACCTGGGCCAGCTCATGGCCAAACAAGGATCCTACATGAATTTTAAAAAATCTGGCTCTCTAGTCCAGGCCAGTAGACTAGGTATTTTGAATTAAATAATTAAAATATTTTTGCTTGCTTTGATGCAATTTGACATTTTCATACTTTCTTAGTAGCCATGTTAGATGGCACGTCGAATAGACAGGGAGGCCTAACTAGAGAAAAACAGGGGTCAGGCCCACATAGGAGAAAGACCCCAACATATACAGTACAATAGGCAGTCTCCTGATCGCATAATAATTTCCATCAAGACGTGGCAGAAGAGTATAGGGCGGGACATAAGAACACCCGAGAAGGCTTCAAGGGCACCCCATGTAAGGCGCGGAGTATCGGGGAGATGGCACTGGGGAGGGCGACCTGTTACATTGGTGCATTGGCCGGGAAATTTCCCATGGTAATGTATACCTGAGATGATGGTTGACCCAAATAAAAGAAAGGACCCTTGGGCCCAAGAAGAAGACAGGAAAGATGGGACAGACCCATATCATAGATTTAAAGGCACAACAGCTGAGGTTGGAACTTATGTGCCAAATGGTCCAGGGTCTGCAGAAACAAGCAGAAAGACAACAGGCACTGCTAGAGAAGATGGTGAAAGACATACCGACAAACCAAGCTCCCCCCCGTGGGCAATTGTGGATATGGTGCCAGGGTTTATCCTGAGCCAAGACAGGAATGTCCTGCACTTACCATAGATGTTGGACTTGAGGGACAGAAAACACAGGCTATGTTAGATTCTGGTTCATCATACATGATAGTGCGGAGAGACATCTTACCAAGAGGAGAGAGGGAAGTGGCAGATCAGATCACCATTCAATGTTTGTGCGGGGAGGCACAAAGACAAGACTGAGTGTGAGTTACTCTGGAAGTGGGCGAGAAAGCACGCCGAATGCTGATCAGAGTGGCTAAGCACTTACCCTACCCGATGATGCTGGGATGTGACTGGCCGGAGCTTCTGACAGTCATAGCTCAGGCATATAGTTTGAGGGGGGCAAGGAAAAATGGAGGTCCCCCACAATGCTACCCTAGTCACACTAGGGGGAATGCCTCTGAGGAGAATTCAGAGGCAGGAGGAGGCCCCAGCTGGAGACCACTTGGAGCAGGGAAAAGAGGGTGCAAAACAGTGAAGTCCGAGGAGGCCTTTGGGGATGATCCTACAATAGAGGCATTTGCCAGTGAGCCTAAACTACCTCTATCAGATGAAGAAGCAGAACATGAGGTGGATGTGGCACATCTGTGGGAGGATGAACATTTCAGACTGGAACAGAACAGAGAGGAAGGATTTAGATATGCCTTCCATAAACACCTAGCCCAGCGGAATGGGGAAGTGCTGAGACCAGAGTTGATGCAGACCACCCCACAATTTGAGGTGATGAACGATCTTCTATATAGTGTCTGTGACCACCAGGTCTCAAGTAATCAGTCACGTGCTGCCTTGGCTCATGCACTGAGGGGTGTACGCCCTGCAGCCTCCTGAAAAATGCCATGCTGATGTTCCCTCCACAGGAAGCCTTCCCCTATCTTGCCTGCCATGACTTGAATGTTTCCTAGTAGTGGGGAAGTGACTAGCCCGGGGTCATCCACGGCACAGGTATTAGCGGGGCTCCCCCACCCCTACACCCCATCCTTACACCACCTCGATGAGTTGTCCCATCTTCGTGACCATGTACCTCTTCTTCTACTACTGTGGAGCCTCCCGATTTCTCTCCTGTCCAGGATACCAGCTTCTGAGGCCGATTCGTTTATTCCATCCTGGTTTGTGTTCACCAGTCTTGCTCATGGTGTCCGTACTCTCCTAGGAGGAGCTTTTCCCCGAAACCTTGACTCGACGTGCCGCCCTATGAACTTCGCCACATCTCTCTTACTCTAGCATAGCCTCCTACCCCTCAACCCCTTCACACGGGGAAACTCAAAAGAAACACAAAAAGAAGAACAAAAAATTACTCCCTTCCCAGGTCTCTAATATCAGAGACCCTGGGTGCCAAGCTTTCTACGGTCTGGCTAGGAGCTGACCTCCTGCTCAGGACCTCCCTTCCCCTCCTTCCCCTGCCTCTATAAACCCTGGGCTATCCTGCTTCTCTTCTTTCCAGAGCGTCCCTATCCAGGTGCCTCACCATTCCCTGATGAGTGGCTGGCTCTCTCCCACACTCAGGGTCAATGCCTGAGTTCTCTGCAGTCCTTCTGGCTGCTTCTGCTGGGGCTCTCTTGCCAGGTAGAGCGCCTCCTCCTCCCTCTGGCCCCCAACACTCCCACCTGCAGTGGTGATGATTCTTGAGCATCCTCCGCTGTTTCCCCTGCAGCTGAAACCCTTGCAGGCTGGCGGAGCCACTTCCCGCTCACCTCCAGTGCTGGCGGTTTGTTCCCGGCCGCTGTTGCTGTGGCTGGCATCAGGAGCCTCTCTGGCTCCTTGCTCACTGCTCTCTCTTCCCAGTGGGAATCCCGGAGGGGGCCTGGCATCCCCACACTCCCTGGGTCCATCCTCTCCTCCCCTCTTCCTCATCCATCAGCCCACTTTATTGCTGCTGGACAGTGATTACTGGTGATGTCACCAGCTGGCCTCAGCTGAATAAAGACGTGGCTAATAAGCCGCCTAGGCTTCTCCCTCTGTTTCTGCTGTGTTGTGGCTCCTGTTGAAGGTAAGTGGGTTTTTTTTCTTGTTTTATCTTCCCTATGTGTTTGATTTTCTCTCTCCTGTCCCTCCTGCCTCTCGTAACTTTCCTTTTTTGTCCGAGGTCCTTCCCCCCCATTCTCTCCTGGGACAGAGTCAAACAGGGAAAACATGAGGAAGAGGAAGTAATACTATTGCTGGTGCTTCGGTGATACAGAAAGGCTCTACTGAAAGTGGCACATGAACTCCCTATGGGTAGATATTTGGGGTGAGACAAGACTGAGGCTCATATTAAGGGAACATTTTTCTGACCAGGGTTAATACGGGAAGTAGCCAAGTACTGCCCCTCTTGCCCCATGTGCTAAAATGTAAACCCCAGTCATCCTCCAAAGGCCCCATTAGTACCACTACCATTGGTAGAAGTCCCATTTGAATGGGTGGCTATGGATATTGTGGGGCCACTGCCAAAGAGCAGTGCAGGGCACCAATTTATTTTGGTCCTGGACTATGCAACAAGGTATCTGGAGGCTGTACCTATGCAGACAGTGTGCACACCCAAGGTGGCAGAAGAGTTATTAAAAATATTCTCCAAAGTGGGGCTCCCTAAAGAATTATTGACAGACCAGGGGACTAATTTTATGTCTCGGGTGTTCGAGGGAGTGAGCAAAACACTAGGAATCAAGCACCTAACGACCATGGTATACCACCCCCAAACTGACAGACTAGTGGAGCGATTTATCAGGACCTTGAAACAGATGCTGAAGAAGTTAGTGGTAGAGAGCCCCCCGAAGTGGGACCAGATGCTAACACCCTTGTTGTCTGCAATAAGAGAGGCACCCTAGGCCTCAACAGGCTTTTCCCCCTTTGAACTGTTATACAGATGGCAACCAAGAGGAATTCTTGATTTGGTTAAAGAAATCTGGGAAGAACAACAAAGTAAAGACCGAAACCTAGTTCAATACATGATACAGCTGAGGGAACACCTGGAGTCAGCACGAAAGGAAGCTTTGAGAAATCTGAGGGAGGCCCAAGAGCGGCAAGCAACCCATTACAATTGAGGGACTTGAGAGAGGAAGTTTGAATTAGGAGACCGTGTACTGTTTCTCTTGCCAGATCAGGAGAGTAAGTTACTAGAGCGATGGCAAGGCCTTTATGAAATAACATGCCAAATAGGGCCTGTAGATTATGAGGTATATCAGCCAGATAAGCAAAAGAAATACAGATATACCACATTAACATGCTGAAGCCATGGCAAGAACGAGAGTGCCTATACTTAGCCCTCCAACCAGATGAACCCGAACTAGGACCCTCCCTGAGGGAGAGCAAAGGGGGAAGTGAAGTGGAAGTGGCTCCCCTGACTACTAAGCAGGGGCGGCAGGCAAGGGAACTAGTGAGGGAATATGGGGACGTGTTCCAAGAGGTCCCCGGGGAGGCTCGAGGCATGATGCATCGAATTAAGCCCCCTCCAGGCCAGGTGATGCACGAGAACTGGAGGCGAATCCCACAACAACTCCAAAGCCAAATAAAGGAGGAACTTGGAATGATGTTGGAGAAAGGCATAATCCAAGAGTCCTGAAGCAAGTTGCGCAGTCCCATCATGGCCATGCCAAAACCAGATGGAAAAATTAGGCTCTGTATTGACTTCCGAAAGGTAAACGTGGTAGCCAAGTTTGATGCTTATCCAATACCGAAGGTGGACGAAATGGTGGAGAATATAGGACAAGCTAGCTATATCTCCACGTTGGATCTAACGAAAGGCTAATGGCAGGTCCCCTTAGCACGTGAGGACCAAGAAAAAAGCCTTTGCCACACCATGGGACCTATTCCATTTCTGACACATGCCATTCGGAGTGCATGGGGCAGCTGCGACTTTTCAGCGGCTAATGGAGAGTCCTAGCTCCGCATGGGGGTTATGCTGCAGCATATATAGATGACATTATTCTGTACACTGCAGATTGGCCAGGACATTTAACAGCACTACGTGCAGTATTGCAGAACTTAAAGAAGGCAGGATTAACCACTAACCAAAGAAGTATATGATTGGAAAGGAAGAAACACGGTACCTTGGGTTCCAGCTAGGAAGTGGGAAGGTACGACCACTGTTGGACAAGGTAGAAGCAATAAAGTAATATCAAACTCCAAGAACAAAGAGGCGAGTGAGGGCCTTTTTGGGAATGGCCAATTATTACAGGAAATGTAATGCAATGTAATGCAAATGTCAATGTAGAACAAACTATGGGGTCACCTGCCTTCTCAATGTCACTGTCTGTTGAGTGGAGATCTGCCTTCCTTCATAGTAATCATTAGAAATAATCACTCGAATAATAATCAGAGTAAGCAGTACAAGAAATGTCTGTGAAGCATGTAGAGTGTGCAACACTTCCCGGCCAGCATCTGCGTGCATGTTTGCTGGTCCCCACCGCCCTCAGTGACCACCACACTGCCCAGCCTGCACGCATGCAGCTGTGGGAGCAGGGGAGATGGTTTGCGGTGCAGGACAGTGGGATGAGTGGCCACCGCCCGCTCCCTTCCTGCAAGTCTGCCTATGAAAGTAAACATGCCAGTTCAGGAACTGTATGGGTTTTTAAACTGTAGTTCAACATTAAAATGGTGCTCCATTTACATGTCTTTTTCTCATTAAAAAAAATCCCTCCATTGGATGTCTGCCCTGCAGGGGTGCCTGCCACAAACTGTGTGGTACTGCTACCCAAATGGTGTTGGGGTCCCCTGTTGAACTGTGCATACTTCTATGCTTGGATTTCTACAAATGTAACTCACTCGTGTGTTTACTAATGTAAAAAAATAAAAGGGTGAATAAAACATTAAAGGATTTTAATATGAAAGAGAATGAATGATCTGCCTTCCACCTTTTGTATCCTTGCGTGAAAGAGCAGACAACGACAAATGCCAAGCCAAGCAGCAGCAGCATCCCAGATTGGGGTGGTGTGGGGTGGGGGGTGTGTAGAGGTGGATTAAGATTCCTTGGGTCCCAAGAATCCCTGTGCCCAGGACAGCTGCTCCCCCCACCCAGCGGGGACCCTGAGCCCCCTACTCCACCCCCTGCCTGGTGACCACCACACTGCCCAGCCTGTTTGCATGGGAACCAGTCAATGGTGCAAAACCAGTGGGATCAGCTGCCACCCTTCACCCCCGCCTGGCCAGGGACCGCACATGGTGGCCTGCCTGCAAGCAACTGGCACGCATCATAGGCGAAGGTAGGGGAGGTGTGGTGGAGGTGATGTAAAAAACAAACCCCAAGCATAGGCTCACGATAGCCTGAGAACTTGCTAATTGCCCTCTTTCAAGTGTTAGCCTTCTCTCTGGCTCTTCCCTGGTATAGTACTGACGCTTTTTCTTCTCAGGTTTGGGATGGGGTGCTCTGTGTGCGCCGGGGGGGGGCGGTGTCTTTCTTGCAAAGCTACCAAAAGGTGCTGCCCCCTCAGAAGTCTGGCTTGCCAGGAACTCTGTACATTGGGACTGGGGATACCACAATGCAACACTTGCATTGCACCTCCCATTGAACCTCCCATACCAGTCACCCTGTCACTGTCTTCCAGTAATCTCCTCACTCCTAAAATGCCCCCAAGCCAGGGATCTCCACGTGAAGGTGCAGTCAGCACCTCTCACCCACCCCCAAACCATGCAGACTGCCATGACAATCTGCCTATGAAAGAAAACACAGCACATCTGGAAGGAACTATATACATTTCAAATCTTTATTTCAACATTAAAATGGTGGTGCATTTAGATAATGTTTTCTCATAAAAAAGAAGTCATTATTTTCCAAGAAAAAATTTTAAGTAGTAGAAAAATAGAAAAAAGTAGTCTAGATTTTCTTTCCCTGCACCCCTGTATCTATTTCTTTACTATTTATACACTATTTATCATTTATATGTTATCTATTTACTTATACACTATGCACACTATTTAAACACTACTCACTATTGATACTATGGCTACATATGTATATCTATTTCTATTCTACTTTCTTATTATTTACTCTGTTCTTTTATTTCTTATACTGTTCATATGCATTCATTCTTTCATCTATTTACTCTTTTCAATTTCTGATTTCAAAAGTCTTCTGCAGGAGAAGAAAAAAGATGACAGGTTTTGGCCCACCCTCTTCACCTCCCCCCTAGAGGCTACAAAGTCAGTGGGACATTTCTGACATTACCTATATATCACCCAGGATGCTGCATATCCCGCGTGGCGGGTCTGGCATGCAGCGTCCACTTGCACTATTCATTGTATTTCTGGAATGGCAATTATAAGAAATAGGAAAGTTACCCCCAAAATATTAAAGTGTTAAGAAGAGGTACCACACTCCCTGAATTGCAGACTTATGATTTGGTGCTGCTGCTGCCATGCTCCGCAGTTTAGAATACCATGCTGGGCACAGGGGGTGGGGGAGAACATACAGGACCAGTGGTAGTGGTGGTGGCATGGGCACAACCACTCCTAGCAGTAGTACACCACAATATACTTTGGGAATGTATTGGGTTGCTCCTCTATTTTTTTCTTTCTGTATAAATACTACTGCCTCTGGTACAGGACAGAGAAATGAAATGCCCCCACGCTGTGCCCTGCCTGCACGCAGCTGTGGGATCGGGGAAGCGGGGCACCGGTGCAGGACAGGGAGAGGGATGAGCAGGGGCGGGGGAAAAAACAGCAGCAGCAATTGAAAGCGACTTCTAGTGGACAGTGGCCTGAACTACAAAAATAGCACAGCACCACCTGGTGGAAAAATGAAATAATTACAAGTCTTTGAGTGCCTTTGTATTTGCATGCAACGAATCCATAGGCACGATGCTGGAATTCGCGGCGAGCCAAACTAAACTACGTCCCAGCAGTTTTACTTTAACGTGCCGAAAAGACTTTTAAAACGGCAGGAAATCCCGCTTGTGCAAACACACACGCAGTTGCAGCTCCTGAAAGGGCAAATATTGTGGCATGCACATGTACCCATAGAGTTTATCAGAGAACACTAGAAAGCCATGTAGATCAGAAGGGGGCTGAGTGAAAAAGTGATCAGCATCCAAGGAGAACAAGAGCTGATAGAAGAAAGGGAATGCAGAGAAAGAGATATCGGAAAGAGAGTAGCACTTGGTAAAACTGCAGCACCTGAGAGATAGAGATGATGAATAGGGTCATTGGACGAGAGCAAGAGGAAGAAAGCAAATTCAAGGAAAGATGATGCTCAAAAATTGGAAGGGTCATTGATGTCAGCAGTAAAGTCACTCGGTGTGAGGCTTGGGAACAAAGGTGTGACAAAGGGAGAGATATCTGAGGAAAAGGTTAAAGGGAAGAAATTAGGCAAATCAGCACAACACAGACACTCCACAGGATAAAAATCTGATAGCTTAGACCAGCATTTCTGAAACTGGTGTGCTGTCAGACATTAGCAGGTGTGCTGCAGAATCACGGGGGAGGTGTGACTCTCAGCAGGGCGTGACTCCAGTTAGTGCCACCATCACAGCCCCACACCACCACCACAGCTTCCACGCCTCTGTGCCCCAGCTGGCCCTGAACCACCGCTACCACCCTGTGTGACACTCCCCCTCCACCCACTCTGCATCTGGCTATGCACCACCCTCCCCCACCCCGCGTCCAGCCAGTGTGCCATGGGATGAAAAAGGTTGGGAAATGCTGGCTTAGACGTTGCCAGGATGGGAGGGTGAAGGAAGGTGAGGGGAGGAGCAGTGTTACAGGACCACAACCATTGAGTCAGAGGGTGTTTAATCAGAAAGCAGAGCAGGAGCTAAATCACCCAGACTTCAGGGAGAGGAAGAAGTGGAGGAAGCAGAATAAGAAAAGGTCAAAGCAAGCATTTTCCATATGGAGCAGGAACCCAAAGGGAGCCGAAGGGTGGGCTTGTTAGAGCCTGAACAACTGTGAAAGGTGTGTGGGAGAGACTGCATCAATGAAAGGACAGAGATAAAAAGTAGGTCAGGAATTTACAGGTTACATGTTTCTTTCCTCTTTTAAATAGGGAAGTGGTCCTGAAGTGGAGAGATTTACTGTTTTCTAATATGAAAGGGTCATAGACCATCTCTGTCTGCATAGGCAACCCATAGGGGGAGCACAGGGGGGCACGTACCCTCCCCCAAGCTTGGCCGCTGCCAAAGCCACTGCCACCGACTGCGGGCAGTCCCTGCTCACCTCTTGCCGTTGCTGACAGCGTGGACAGCGGCTGCAGGCAGTCCCTGCTCGTCACCTGCCCCTCGCCACCCCCTCCTCCCACCACTGACACCACTGCGGCCACCTGTGTGCAGTCCCTGCTCAGTCCAACCTCGCCACTGATATCACTGTGGGCAGCACCACACCCCTGCCACTGACATGGCCACTGCCACCTGCAGGTGGTCACCGTGCCCCCCCAGCCTGAGGAGGCACGCATTGTTCATACCTGTCTGTCTCATAAATGATCCATTTATGCCAATGATGTCAGGTGGTATACTAAGGGTTAACTGCCACTTCCACTGAGCTGCTGTACAGCTGGTGAAATGTATCTGTCAACAGAACTATTAATGTCATCCCCAGATCAGCACAATATCCTTGACCCTGAAGGTCAATTGTGAGGCATTAGCTGTTACACAGAAAGAGTCAGGAATGGTGATGCAGGAATGGAGAACTTCCAAGGCCAGTGGAACATATGGAGGAAGAGGAACTGCCATCCTAAACCAATCAAGATGGGGACATCTGGGGTAGGATAAGCTAACACGTGTGGCTACCCAGGGTGGAGCTGAGCTAACTCCTCTGCTTTCCGGAGACCCCTGGTTAAACTCTCTTGTGAAAAAATTCCATTGATGAGGTCAGTAATCTGTCCTTTGGAGTTCACTTTGCAGCTCACAAAACTGCTGTACAGTTTGTTGGATGTGGGTATTGGCTCCTGGGTTAGGACTGGCAGGAAGGGTTGTGTGTTAGAGCTGAAGTGTGTTTGCAGAGTTCTGTGAGGTGTCCAGGCTGGAAAAGCAGGAGGCAGTCAGTGAGGGCTCATGTGACCTGGCAGAGCTGTGTGTGGGTCCTAAGACTCTCAGACAGAAGTAAGGATTTTTTTTGCCTTTAACCACACAGAGGCTGAATTCCCTGAATAAAATCCTGGACCTACAGAAGCCAACAGTAAAACTCCTATTAACTTCACTGAAAATCAAGGCTCAACTTCAGGTCTCCATTTACAGTTCAGTTCCATCAGTAACTTCTGTCACAGTACAAATGCACAGGCTTCTGTTGTTTCATGTTCTCTGAAGGGGAGAGAAATTTTAAAGCAGGGATTTATCAATAAGCAGTCTCACTAATAATGCATGGAACACTGAAATTCAGTATCACTCAGATTTCTGGCAACTCAAATCTGAGCTCTACTGAAGTATTCTGCAGTATGTTTTTTAGATGGGGGATTGGTTTTGGAATGGCTGTACTTCTCTGGCAGTTTTAGAGAGTAGGAATAAAAGAAGTGAGGAGAAATAGGAGGACGGAAGAACTTAAGAGTAGAAGAGAAGATGGAGAAAGGAAAGGAATAAACATCAGGTTCTGTGTTTCTCCTGAACAGATATTACTGTCCCCAGACAGACTGCACTATGCTCTTCAGCTGTGGAAGAAACCCTCAGTTATGCCCTCTGTTCTCTTCCCTCAGTAGTTTTCTCTTTTGTGGACAGCTGTTTTAGCATTAAGGGCTGAATCATTTAAATGAGACGCAAAGTCAGAGCCACATATTGAGCAGAAAGAGAACTCTGCCCGCTTACTTGTCTCTCCATTTTGGAACTCTCACAGCACAGTTAGTACTCACAGCAGGTGGAAGATCCCAGACCCAGAGCAGCTGTGCACAGCTTTGAACTTCAGGTTTTCACACAGCCATCCAGCCTTCCTTGCCCTACCCTCCTTTCCCTGCTTTTTACGCAGGAAAGCCTAACCCTGCAGTCTAGATTTCACCCTCGCTCCTGCCTTGCTATTGAATTCCACTTGAGGAATTCTAGGCATGATAGTATCAAGGGGCAAACAGGTCTCTTGTTCTCTGTCTCTGGGAATCCACCCTTATCTGCAGCAGGGGTGATATTTTTGAATTGTGTTTATTTGTTGACACCCTGGTGTGAAAGCGCTTCCCATCAACTGCATATTAATCTTGTCAGCAGTTTGTAAACATTTTCCTCCCTCTCTACTCTACCTAATTTATGACTTTTGGATCCATCGCTTTCTTCTATTCACACCTCTCATAATAATAGAAAAATAATCTTTTCTGATTTTTATGAGGCGACTCCAACCCTATGAAAACGGAAAAAGCACAGTTACCTGTGACCTTAGAAAACATACAATTAGAAAAGATTGTGTTGAGACATTAGACAAATGCATGCAGACTTCTAGATAGTGACCCTTTACATATTAAAGCAGTCTCTGAAGGCCTTGAGGCTTTTGCCAGTAGCCAATTTTGCACTTCCAAAGTTCCATGGACACTGCCGGAAACCACTGTTGCATTCTTTCTGTTCATGAAGCTTCAAGCTCCACTGCTCCAACTCAACCCTGCATTCTCTATTCCTTCTTTCACCTCACTTTCATTTCCCAGGCACGTTATGTAACAACTTTTACATGGTTCTTCCAGTCGAGTATGCTATTTAATACCTGAATCAAGGTTGCCGTGTTGGTGAATGGACACTATTTGCTGACCTCTCTGTCTGAATAACAACTGTGTTTAGGAACAAGATAAATAATCTGTTGAGCCTGTTGTTTTGCTTATGCCATCTCAATATCAAGGCCTTATCTCAAGCAAAGTGTGATGCAATTGCCAGGCTATTAAAAAATCCCAACATTGACACTGTGGACCTCCAAGAAATGCATGATGCTTAAACAGGTTCACCATATCTTAAAAGGCCTGAGTGTATTCTTATAAGCCTAAGCCACCCAAAATATAAGCCTAAACCAACTTTGTAAGGCCTAAATTAAAGAATACTACCAAACCTATATCAGTAATGAGCTCTGAATTTACAGAAGGTATCCAGATTGGTGATTTTTCAATATATAATGTTTATAAGCTGCCATGCCCTTCTCCAGTTTTATTCTCATCTAATCATCTGTAATACACAGACATTTTAATAGTCATCATAATCAATGGGGCCACCATTAAATGATAGAGACAAGTTACCCAAAACATAAAGAGACTTTCCCTTTGCCCAAGGAACAGAAGATTACATGCTGAACTTATGTTTTATATCTACAGATTTAAATGGGTAACTAGTGTCGCATTCTGCTGTTTTGCTGGAGCATCTAAAAATATCTCTGTAGTAGCAGGCTTTGTGGTCCTACTACTTTAGGGAAAAGACAGGTTATGTGACAAGCAGCTTGCAGGTGTGACAGGGGGAAGTTAGGAGCCACATTACCTAAAGGAGCTGGGCTACCAGGCTATAAGCCCAGGGTTTGAACTGAGCAGGTATTCTAGCCCTGAAAGCTGTTGGGGGAAGAGCTCCTGAGCAGTAGGGCTACAGCAACATTCCTGATTAACACCCAAGCTGGGGTAAGCAAGACCAGTGGTTTAGGGATTGAGACTGGAGGAAGTCTCAATTGGCCTGCAAGTGGGGCCAGAGCCTGTGGGATAGGGGCTAAAGCTGAGGAACAGGGCTACACTTGTAACTAAGGAGGCGTGAGAACCAGGGCCAGAGGGCCTGTAGCCCAGCAGGGGCAGAGAGAGATCCAGGCTGGTTCCAGGAGAATAAGCAGGACCATGGAGCCTGGAGGTCTCAACTGGCCAAGGGGCAGAGCCAGGGACCAGGAATAAGCCCCAAAGGCTGAAGATGGCCACAGCTGGAGACTGCTGTGGCCAAGGAGCCCAGAGGTCTCAACTGGCCTAAGCAGGGCCAGGGCTTTGGCAGAAGGGTCGAAGACCAAGGAAAACCACAGCCAAAGATTGAAAGGGACCGGGACCCACAGCCCAGAGGAGGGCTGAGACAGGGCCAAGGGACCAGTGTCTCTGAGAGGTGGAAACAGGGTTAAGGACCCAGGGCTGTGCCCAGGACTAGACAAGATGGGAAAACTCCCCAGGTGTGGGTGAAAGGCCTGAGCCCAGGAGGGGCAGAGAATGCAGACCTGAGCTAGTGAATGATCACTAACATTTGCAAGGCTTGGGCCTGGCTAGAAGGGGAGATGAGAAGACCACATAATTAGCCATTCAGGCAATGAGTAGGGGCACCTATACTCATAAGCATGAGATCTAGCTTTGAGAGCCCTAGGATAGCCTCCCTTTTTAAAAACTATATTTACAGCAAGGCATGGCAGGAGAGTTGAAGGGCAGATGGCCTAAAGAAAGTAGAGGTGACAAGGGCTCAGGTGGCTCTAGGGGCTTTGCAGCCACCCTTGAGGAGGGCCCCTATTATAGTCCCAGACAGAAATCCTGTCAGGACCCCTGATGTTCAAACCTGGACCCTTAGCACCTGCAGATAGAAGCCCAGGCTGTAACACCACCAGGTAGTTAGCCAAATGCTAGCCCCAGCTCTGCCTCAGCCCTCCCATAAAGTTCTTAGTGAAGGACTAGATGACTTGACTATACCAGTGGGAACCACAAATCCCTGACCAGAGGGCTATAACACCCTCCCACTTTTTTTCTCCTGCTGCCGCTGCAGCCATTGCTACCTCAGTCCTTCCTGCTTGGTCTGGTTAAACTTATTCCTGGCTTGGACTTGCTGGCCTTGATCAACTGCTTTGTCCTGATGGCAACCTCATCTTGATCCTCAGCTTGATATTCTAGAACTTGGACTGTTACCTGGCTTTGACCTCAGCTGTTTGCACTCTGGTAAACCCCTGACTCTGGCCCTAGTATGAACCAGAAGGCTTGAGTGCCTGTGCCCTGGTTAACCCTTAGAAAGCCCTATAATTCTATTTTTTTCTTTCTTTTGGTCATCTAGATCTGGATGTCCAGGGGGCCAGACCCAGCTGTGACTGTGCAACAATGGGCGAGGGGGGAGGGGAGGGGCAACAGAGGTAGCCCCCCTAAGGGTTTTCAGTCATCCAGCTCACCCCTCCCCCTCCTCCCCCATGGTGCAACAGCAGGTGGGGGTGCTGGTGCCTGGCTCCAGCCAGCATTGCACATTGCAGTGAGGAGCACAGCCCCTGCTGGGCCATTTGTATTACCAACACTCCCTGCACTCTGCAGGGCATAGGAGGGAAGCCCCAGATGCTAGAGCCGGCTGCCTTCCTCACCCCAACCAGCTCCCATGCCTGCTGTGCCACATGTGCCGGGAGTGCTGGCAGTACAGACAGCTCAGCAGGCACCTTGTTACAATGTGCAGCGCTGGCCGGAGTTCACTGCATATGTTCCTGCTTAAATTTATACACATAAACTACATTTACATATATATGTGTATGTGACGGGCTAGCTGGCAGTGACCTAGCCCAGGGGTTTTGAAAGGGCAAAAGATGATTGGAGGACTTGGGATTCCCTTTCCTCACCAATCAGGCCCCAGAGACTCACCCCTCATGTCCCCTGATTGGCCCCTTGGGTCACCTGGAGGGAGATAAAAGGGGCAGCACAGCTGACTCAGGGAAGAGACCAACAAGGGACCACAAGGAAGGAGTTTCAAAGAGCTGGCATGAGCTGAGCCAGCGGGGTGGGAGCAGTTGCCCCAGAAAAGCCTGAAGGAGCAGGACCTGCAGGCAGTAGTTGAACCCTCAGCAGCACGGCATGTGGCTGGCAGGAGAGGCTTCCTGCTGGGCTCCAGGATCTCCTATGAGAGGCTGTGGCCAGCAGGAGAGGCTTTCCGCTTCAGCAAGGATCTGAGCAGGGACCTGAGGGTTTCCCAGCTCAGCTTCCAGCTCCTCCAGTCAGAGACCAGGCAGCTCAACATGAGGCCGAGGAAGGTCAAGACCCCTAGCAGCCTGGAGCAGTACCAGCACTGGTGGCTGTGTGGCAGTGTTCCTGCCTACCACATAGGAGATCCAAGTTTAAGTACCAGCTGCAGTGAATGAGCTAATGAAGAAAAAGTTCTCTTACAGTGGAAAGGGGCCATTGTGTTTTTTGCCTTCCAGGTACCTAGGCCCTATATTTCTTTGTCCTTTGACATTTTGTATTTTGTGCCTTTTTGTATTTCCCCAACCAGTATTGTTTGCTCTGCTGTTTGTGTTTTATATTTTGCTAACCCTGTCTTTTGTCAATGATTGTACGTATCTAACCTTTGTTGACTCCTGCCCCTTTGGGGCATTGTAGTGTCCACTATACCCCCTGATTATGCCTGTTATGTTCCCAGTATTGTTCCCTCATTAAATGGTATATGGTTAAGTCCCCAGTGGTGGTCTGGCTCTGCTCTATAGGGGGAGGAGAATCCCTACACCTCCCACAGTGTTTGTGCACCTTCTTTGATCCCTTCAATTGGAGACGGGGTACCTTTTGGAGTACCGCCCGGGTTACATATAAAATATGGTTAAACAAAGATATTTACCTGAGGCTGTTTCTGCTTCTTTCTAAACCTGAGGAAGGGTGTATTGTGCCCAGAAGCTGATCTAGCATCTGTTTCAACCATAAAGCTGGTCCACTAAAAGAGTTTGCCAAACAAATCCTGCTTCTTGAATGTCCCTGTGTAAGAAAACAAGAGGTCATCTGCAGAGCGTGACACACAGGAACCATTCTCTTTTTTGGTTGACACCCAGAGTGGCACTATTTCTTAAGAACATTTGGCCCCTGCCACATCTTACACTTAAGACTTGATTAACCAATTCATCAATTAATGGCATGATAAAAAAAAATAAGCCACAAAGTTATTCCACACAACACGTGTAATAACTGGCTGGATTCCTATCATACCATTAATTGACACCCCTGTGGCTGGGAGTCCTGTCCGCTGATTGGGGCTCTCAGCTGGGGGGGCGTGGTGGGGAGGAGACGGGGAGCACACTATGTACTCCTGAGCCTGGGAACCTAAAGCTGATAGGGTTCCCAGACCTGGGCATACATACCCACATGTCTGGGAGCCCACAGCTGATCCAGGCTCCCAGCCCTGGGGATGGACTATGGCCCCCTGTGTCTGGGACTCCCATCAGCTGATCTGGGTTACCTGCTGTGGGGAGCCTGGCTGATCCAGATTCCCAGCCACAGGAGCGCAACTTTCATCCCCAAGGCTGAGAGCCCTGTCAGCTGAGGAGGCTCCCAGCCACAGGAACTGGCTACTTGCTGATGCAAGGGGGAGCCTGGGATCATGCTAGTGTGTAAATTGTGGGAGCTATTGTGCATTAAAGCCCATGTGTAGATGCATCCCTAGATACTTCAGGGTCTAATTTATGTGATTCCATAACAGGTCCTCCTTTTGCATAGATTTCACATTTCCTTTACTAGCACTACTTTCCTCTCTACTGATTCAGACACACCCTTCTCTCCTTACCTCTGTGAGCTCATGTTATCAACATTGCAAGTCACCTGAAGTGCAACTTTTTATTATGTATGTCAGAACTGTTCTGGCTAGGATTAAAAAGGATTTGTGCAGCACACAGCTACAGAGATTTCTCTTATTTATGTTAATGAGCCCTGAGTGGACAATACTGCCAAAGCCCAGAAAGTGTAAAATTGATGACATAATTATGGTGCAGTCTACAGGAATATTACAGGAGGATTAGGACATTATCAACAAATCAGGTTCTAAGTATTGTTCTCCTGAACTGGGAGTGTTTTCAATTAATTTATAATTAAATAAGGGAAGCAATTTAGTGAACTCAGAGAGTTATTCCAGCAAAAGGTTTATCTCATCAGTCTGAACCTCACATTCCTCCAGAACAGGATCATTGTTTAGATTTTGGACATGATACATGATCCAACCTATAGGAGTAATTTAATAAAATATCAGTATTTTTCTTCTATTAACCCATAGTGTCATGCTGAATGGAGAAAACCATCTCTGCCTCTTTTGCAGGCCCCATCATCTCCCAAATCCTTGTTCTCTCTGAGCAGTTGGACAGGTGTTACTAGAAGACAACCCTGTGGCTTTCAAATGTAGACAAATCAGAAGTTTTCTAACAAATTCTCAGAAGAGTATGGAAGATGAGCTAGGGGAGAGGAGAGTCAGAAAAAGCAAGAAAGAAATCAGGAAAGAGGAAGGGCTACTTTTGTAATGGAACAAAAAAAAAAAGTCGAGCCTAGAGGAAATTCCAGGCCATGAAAATAAAATTTGTTCAAAATTACACAAAACATTTTTCAGACAGATCCTAAGCATAAGGTGGTTTGAAAGGGTCTGTAAGAAGATTATTTTTTTTTGTGCATAAAGATCCTACATAGGTAAAGTTTGAAAATGCACATATACAAGGCTTAGGACAACTATGAGGTATATGCATAAGAGTGCATGTGTGTGAAGAGGCTTCCTTCTAAAAATCTGCCTCTGTGTTACAGGATTCTTCTCTTTCTCATTGCATATCCAGTCATTGCACTCAGGAGTAGGTACAATACAATGGGGACAAGGAAAGTAAGGTGACGGGCATGAGGACACAGGAGGAAGAATGGCATGATGAGAAAATTGTAGTGCAAATGAAGACCAAGTGAAGAAAGACAGATGGTAGGAGATTGTAAAGAGGTGGAGAAAAACCAGAATTGAAGAAGAAATCTAAAGTAAATTAGGAGATGGGGGAGAGGGGAACTTATGTGGTAGGGGACTAGATAACCAAGTAGTGGGGAGGGGACTGACATGTTTTAACCAAGCTGTGAAAGCCTTTGTGACTGCTCTACAGTAGAGCTATTGTATGAAAACTATGGGCAATAGAAGCAATGTACTCAGGGTCTCCAGATGTCTGGATCTGATCATATCCACTTCAGTTTCAGAAAAAGGGAAATGTATGGTGATTACAGTTACCTGGATGGTTTTGCAACATGTTTGAAAGACTATTGTGCATGGACTAAAATTCACATTGCTGCTACAACCAGAAGTATGCTCCTAATAACAGTACAAAAGAACGAACAGTTTTACTCCCCTTCACTGCCACTCTCAAAATAAGATATCATTTTTATTTCCTTATAAATATTTGAGCTGAAAATTTCCAGACTGCAAGTTTTGGAATATTTCAGCTAAAATGGTCCATCCACTTCAGAAAACAAGATTAGGGAAATTTCATTTTGCTCATGTTAAAAACATTTTGATGACTCTTCCTTTGATAGAATCTAAAGGCACCATGTGTTGGAACAAGGGCTTGAGACTTGGCTTTTGTTTCAGGTACATTATCTCAGTGAAGACCACCAAATTTTGGCCAAGTCAATGGCATATGCCTCTGAAAAATCTCTTGCTGAGTAAAGAACTGGGAACTCTGCAGCTAAATTTTCTGAAGACTATGTTCACTGAGTATGCTACAGCACCAGGCCACAAGGGTCAGTTAGAACTTTTCCTCATTGGTGTTCCTGGCTCCTAAAGTGCAGGGAGGCACTGGTTCTGAGAGCAGGGGGACTGCCTCTACTGGACTTTGAGTGACCTCCAGCTAGTTCCCAGGGAAGAGGGAGGGGAAGGAGGAGGACAAGAAGGAAATGGGTAAAAGGGATCAGGACTTAAATGGGATGAAGAGTCTGAAGGTATTCGTGACTGAGAGGGAGCCTGCAGGGGCAGTGGAGGGAGAGGAACGGAGTAGAGATTTAGTGGGACAGGGAGATAAAGAGATTGGAAAAGAATTTGGAGGGTAGTCGTGGCTAGGATTTGTGAAAGGTACACAAGGACTGCTGGGCAAAGAGACTAGGAAAAAGATGAGAAGGCTAAGTGAGAACTGGGACTGGGACAAACAGGTAAGAGTAGGACAAAAAAAGAAAAAAAACTGACAAGCACAAAAGAAGGGAACAGAGCAAATGGGTCAAGCAGGAGAATTTGTAATCTCTTGAAGACATATCCATAGAACAGCTGGAATAGAATCTACTGTTCCTAAATCTCACCATGCCTCTACTATCATCAAATATCTGTGAAACCATTGGTAAAATGTCTCCTCATCTATGGCTGGCCCTCATAGAGGGTAACAACCTGCTGCTGTTATCTGTTACTTCTAGTCATTCAAGAGGCAAAGGTATGGCCTGGAGATCTAGACCTTTCAGCCCTGCAGCTCCCAGCCCTAGGAAACTATACACAAAGAACAACATTCAGAGATCATTATTTAGGTTGGAACATCAAGTACTCAAAAGATAGGAAGTGCATACCAAGGACCAGGGCTAATGTTGCCATGATAAATTTAACTCTGACTTTCCTAACATTTGTGTGGTGTCATACTACCATGATTAGTTTTTTTGCATGTATCTTTGGGCTTGGAGGTCAGTTCTATTATTTTCAAATCCTGAGCCAGTGCATACAGACCCCCAAGCTTAAAGTTACATAGGAAAACTGCAATGATGCTCTTTGGGCCTTTTCCCCTTTCTGTATTGCCTCATGGACTATGGAGAAGGCAGTCCTTTCCAGAAGTTTCTCATGGTAGTATGTACCAATCCTTTGCCGCCCTGTAACTCCACATGTTCTAGTCATCCCAGCTCTTGCTCTTAAAGCAGCAGCAGTGCAGTGTCTGTGCACAGGTTGCTGCTACAAGAGTAATGCTGTGGGGTTTCTCTTGCTGCCAGATGCAGACTGCAAGGGTAGGGATGATTTTAGAGCCCCTCAAGTCAGTCCTCAGGGCTGGTGTCCCTCTCACCCACCCCTTGTTGTGCTACTAAGGATAGATATAATTATGCACTGTACCCAAGGGAAGGGGCTATATGTGACTTTAGAGGCATTTTCCATTTTTAGATTCTGCAGTTTATAAAGCCAGAAGGAACACCCTGATCATCTAATCTGACCTCCTACTTAGCACGGGCCATGGGATGGACTGCCTGCATACCTTTCAGAGGAAAACATCCAATTTTGATTGAAAGATTATCAGATACAGAGAATACAGCATACCCCTTGGTAAATTGCTCCAATCATCTAACACCATCATTGTTGAAAACATGTGCCTTCTGTCTCCTGCAATCAGGGCTCATGGTAGAAACATGTGCCTTCTGTCTCCTGTAAATTTGTTTCCCTTCTGATTCCAGCCATTGTGTCTGGTTACATTTGCTCCATGTAAATACCCTAATTCTAAGACTACCTTACCCTTAATGACAAGACTGAGTAAATTTAATAGTCCTAACAGCATACTCATACCATAGAATGTGCCTTCAATTCTGGAACAAGCCTGCGGAGAGCAAGAGAGGAGAGTGCTGCTGAGAGGATACAGGTCTGTTAAATCTCACAGGGAAATTCTTCTAAAAAAAGAGAGAAACAATCACATACAAAATGCTGAAAAATCCTCAGCCCTGTTAGCATTATAAAACATTATACAGGCAACATGTTTGCTTGTAAATAGATCTTTCTCATTTTCATCAAGGCAACTTAATTAAGAAGTGCAGAGCATGTGCAGTCAGTCACCCCAGATAGAAAAATCTACATTGGCTTTAATGTGAATTTCCTGACATGACAGATGGGGATTGAGTGTCTGTTTATGCCAGGAGGAGTTTGCTAACATTTTTCCTCTAATTACTAATTATACCAATGAAAGGAGCTTTACAGACAGAGTCCTGGAATTGTGAAACCTGATCATCAGAGATTTGCAGCTAAGATGGAAGATTGATGTGTGACATCAAACAGCTGACAGGGGGGCTAAAGCAGCCAGATGAACAGCAGCTGCTCTGGGAGGATCCAGCACTGGTAAAGCAGCAGCTGCTCAGAGGGATGAAGGGGAGCAGCGTCAAAGGGTTAGTCATTTTAATGGCTTTACTTTCACCCCCCCTCCCTGCAGTCATCTCATATATAAATGTGTCTAATCTTCTGGGTCTGAGATTGTGTGCGTACCAACAGGTGGCCAAGCATGACAGTGGGGTGATTGCAGCTGCTGCTGCTAGGGCTGACGGAAAGGACCATCAGCTACTTGAGAAGGTTATGCACAGCACTGGGGAACAATGGATCAAAGAAAAGAGGGGAGAAGAGAGGTGGTATAGCTCCTGTAGTTCTCAGCTTCCCTGATCCACACCCCATCCTTTCTTCCCTTAGCTCAGACAAACTATCCATAACCCCAGGGGTCCTTGCACTTCTATACTATGACATTAGAGGCCTTGGACTTCCATTTCTATGCCTTCTGATCTTGTAAATGACAATCATTGTCAGTCAGTCACACCCAATCCCAGAAACCTCATGTTTTCATCCTTCCTTCTATCCTGGTTCCAGAAACCATCTCCCAACTTCAACCCTGACCTCCAGGAGCATTATTTTGACCCAGACCCTGAGAGCTCTAACTTTCACTCTCATGATTCTGATAATCCCAGAGGCATCAGGCAGCCTACTCTCCTCTTATCTATCTTGGAGGCTATGTACTTGAAGGCTGTTCCCACATCCTCAGAGTTATGAACTCATGATTGCAGCCTGATGATGAGTTTAAGGTTTTATCTTTCCATTGAAAGTTCCATATCCTATTTATGCTAGGGTTAGGTCAGCAAGTTACAGGAGAAAGTCATCACTTGGTCTTCTGGTGACTGTCATTTTATAAATGCCTGAGGTAAATAAATAGATAGCTTTATGTTTGTTTCATAACTCAAAATATATCACTGCATGTAACTAACTTGATCCATTTGACTGAAATCAGCCTCCTCTGTGATTAATGGGTATGTCTACACGTGCAATTAATTTGAAGCAATAGACTCTGGAGCAGTTTGAATTGACATAAGCTACTCCCAGGTGTAGCATGCACCCAGGACAGCAGCAATTTGATCTGGGAAGAAGCAGTTTACACCAGGGTCACTCCTGTCCTACTCTGTCCTGGACTCCAGGTGGTGGCATTGAGTGGTGGAGGGGCTGGCTGGGGCACAAGGGTACTGAAAGTGTGGGGCTAGGTGGCAGGCAAGAGTCTGGCCCCCGGCTGGCTGGGCTGACTGGGCACAATTTACTTCCATGGTCAGCATCTACACAAGCTTTTAATCGCAATGAATTATTCAGCCATAAGATGGTGCTGTACCCTACAGTACTATCTTATGGCAGTGTTAATTAGTTTACTGTGGCCTAATACTGTTGCATGTGTAGATGGTGACACTTTACTCTGCAGCTGATTAGTCTACTGCACAGTACAGCACATGTGTAGATGTGGCCAGTAACTCCATCTCTTCAGCTGATCACAGTTTCCACATGCTGCTTATCTTCTTCAGTTACCACTGGTTGCACCATTCTGCTTGAAGTTCTCAAATATTGCATTACTGTCTTTGTCTCTCACTCTACCTGGTTTTACTCCTATCTCTAAACCAGGGGTAGGCAAAATACAGCCTGTGGGCCAGATCCAGCCCACCAGGTGATTTAATCCAGTCCATAAGTGTGTACCAATTAATTGTACCCTGTCCAGTCCATGTGTCTCGGTCCCACCTTCATGCATGGGAAGGCCCCAGCCCTGGCCAACATGCACAGCTCCTGGGTGGGCTTGCTGCTGCCACTGCTGCAGCCACCAGGTGACCTGCTCAGCTTCCCCAGCCTCCAGCAGCTGTTCCTCATGTCCTTGCTGCAGTGCTTGCTATGGGCATGAGGTAGGGAAGCGGAGGTGGGTGGTGGGGGAAGCTGTAACTGAGTGGGAGCATGAAGCATGGGGCTGGGGCTGGGGTTGGTGGAATGCAGAGCCTGGGGCCCATGCCCACTGGGGAGATGGGAACACAGAGCTCAGATGGGCAAGGTATGGGCATGTGGGGTGCGAGGGAAGGTGGGGGAATTCCCACACACTCTCCCTCATGGTGCGCAGCCCCTGCCACTGGCACCAGCAGCAGGCCCTCAGGTTGCTCATGGCCATGCAGGTACAGCTACCTGGTGGTGTGCAGCTCCAGCCAGTTCCAGGAGCTGGACATCTCAGCAAGGAGTACAGCCAGGCCAGCCTGCCTCTATCACATGGGGCTCCCCATGACTCCTGCAGCTCCTGGGATTCACATGCCGCATGATGCAGCTAGCTGCCATCCCCACTTCCTGCTGCCATGTGCAGCTCCCTGGACTCCACCAGGAAGCTGGGAGTGGGCCCCTCCCCCTCACTTCAGGCAGAGTTCTGAGAGCCACACATGGCAGCAGGGAGCAATGAATGCAGCCGGCTTCAAAACACGTGGCTTCCCCCCACTGGTGCACGAGTTCTGGGAGCTGTACATGAGTCACAGGAAACCCCATGCCATAGGGGCAGGCCAGCCTGGCTCCACTCCTTGCTGCTTGCTTGCCATGTACAGCCCCTTGACCTGGCTGGAGCCACACATCACTGGGTAGCTGTGCCTGCAAGGGCCATGACCACCCCAAGAGCCTGCTTTCTGCTGCTGTTGCCACCGGTGGCAGGAGCTGTGAACCATGGGGTGCACACCCCATAAACCCCACACAACCTCACCCTGCCCCCACAACCCCCCACATTTACACATACTCACACCCCCAATATATCTTACACCTCCCCCCACACATGGCCACACCCCCTCACAAACCCTCCACACACACCCAACCATACCCCACTCATTCCTGCATGCACAATATACAAGAGTAAGACTTTATTTTTGAGCTATTATGCACTCACCTCCCTCTCCCCTATGCCCACACACACAAATCAGGCCAATTTTTTTTTTAATGTAAATATGTTATAGTAGATGTTTGACTTTTAGTATATGATTTGTTTTTTTTCCAGTTCTAAGATGACAAACTCCCCCCCACCCCCTCCCAGAGTACTTCTCTGTACTCACCCTAACTGTAAAATATTGCCTTCTGATCTCTAACCTAAACCTATTCTCCATCAGCTTACGACCATTGTTCACCCCAGGTGGTGCTGGGGAGAAAAGGGCTCTGCCTATTTGCTGTTGATCTCCCCTGATGAGCTTGTAGGCAGCCACTAGGTCTCCCCTCAGCCTCCTCTTGCTGAGGCTGAACAGGTTCAGGTCCTTCAGTCTCTCCTCATAGGGCCTGTCCTGCTGCCCTCTCACCAAGTGGGTGGCCCTTCCCTGAACCCTCTCCAGGCTGGCCACATCCCTTTTGAAGTGCGGTGCCCAGTACTGGACACAGTACTCCAACTGCGGCCTAACCAAAGTCGCATAGAGGGGGAGTATCACCTCTCTGGACTGACTTGAGATGCACCTTTGGATGCATGACAAGGTACGGCTGGCCTTGCTGGCTGCGGTCTGGCATTGGTGGCTCATGTTCATGTAGATGTATGCAGATCTTATAATTGCTCTGCCTCTGACTTGACCCAGTCCAGTCCTGTGGAGGGAGAGGAACCAAGAATACCTCTGGCTCCTCATGGCAGAGAACTTGGAGTCCCCAGTGATGCAAAACTTCCACAAAGTAAAGTGAACCCTGCAGTGTTGACAATGAGGGCTTTGGCCTTAAAGGCACAGTACAAGCAAAACACAATAAGACACAACAGGAACCCGTAGACCAAGCTCCCTCCACTCCCTTTCTTTTCTCCCTTTCTGAAACAGGGTCAGGCTGGAATAGAGGAAGGGCCATCACTAGGGAAAACCTACTGCAGGCTGTAGCCAACAGCTACATCCCCCTCCCCTCTGGAACCAACAGTGAACTTCTGTTCATTCCAGGGGATCCTTGTAACTCAGAATGCTTCCTGCAAAGCATTCACAGTTACAGCAGGGAGCTGCACTTCTGTCCCTACCCAGTGTTTCACAGGTTAAATATCAGGCTTTGTAAGTCAAGGCCATGGTGTTCAATTCTATTCTGAAGAAAGTAAGGAATCAGTGACATGCTCAAATTGTGATGCATTTATTTTGGCCTTTCTTGCTTATGAGATGGGCTGACACGTGTAACAACTTCATTCTTTCTGTAGAGGCTGTATGCAAGCCCAAATACAGCAAGTGGCTCTTTCTAACCTGCAAAATATTAAAGTGTGGATCACTATGACTGAGAGTAGGAAGATACAAGGCTAGCTTGCAGGAAAGAAGAGAGAGGATTCCTTTAAAGCTGGCAGTGTTTGTGTTTAGGACCAATAATGAATATGGCATGGCTTAAAAACATCTTCCACTCTGATGCACTCTATTGTTGATGAGGTTAATATATTAGCCTATGCTTCTTACCAGTATCACTTATTTTTTCTAGGTCTATATTAAGCCAGCTGCTCTTTCCCCATCCAGCGATCTCTCCTGGACATTTGAACATCATGGTGATTATGGAGGCTGCATCAGTAGAGAATGATATGAAGATGCTGTGCACCTAAACATCCCTTAATACAGGTTTGGGTATGTGCACACAGGCTGTTCCACAGCGTGATACAGCAGAGCTGCCCAACTGACTGGGTGGAGGTGCCTGTGTTGCGTGCTCACTGCTGATTACTCCAGGAAGAAAGGGCTTCCCTGCCACCCACTGCCCTGATCTATATTGACCAGGTCCTGCATGAGGGAAGTCCCTGTTTACTGGTATCCCCCAGCCCTCCAGAGCTAGTTGTGGGGCTTCTACTTCAGCAGGCCCCACAGCAATGCTCACCTCACCATCTTAGCAGGCTCAGGGATACCAAGCCTTCAAATAGCCTGTTGCCACCAGCTCTACACGCTTATCTCTGCATGCTAGATCATCACATCCTGACATCCCACCTTGAAAACAAGTGGTGAGATACCCTAGGCAAGGGTGGGGGTGAGGGTCCCTGGTGTACAAGTCTGTATTACACTCTGATCCCAAGAGCCACTGGGCACCTCAGTTGGTGGTTCCTTCATGGAGCCATTGCCATGGGCATGGTATCTGGCATGCTTTACGGACACCTCCACCACCTGCCCCATTTGCTAACAGAGGGAGACCCTGACACACATCTACCTTGAATGCACCAGGCTGCAGCCACTTTTCTGCCTCCTCCAGAACCTTCTGCTGAAGTTCTGACTGCACTTGTCTCCACACCATTTTTGTTATACACACCCCATCCATGGAGCTAGCAAGCCCTGGGACCTCTCAGTCAGCATCTTCCTGGTTCTGTCCAAGCTGGCCATCCGCAAGACCAGGAAGGAGGCTCTGTCCAGGAGGAACTTGGGTAAATATGAGGCTGTTTTCCTTTCACTCCTTTGCTCATGGCTCCAGATAATTTCACTGGTCAGCTTCCACAGCATCTGGCTTCAATGAGTTCCTTTGTTCCCACATTTTAATTACACACTATGTGAAAAGAGCTTCCTTTTGTTAGTTTTAAACTAACTATCTACTACTTTCATTTTATGACCCCTAGTTCTTATATTGTGAGAGATAGCAAATCATAAATCCCTATTTACTTTCTCTTCGCCATTTAGTATTTTCAGAGATTTCATAGACATTAGGGGCTAGAAGTGACCTTGTGAGATCATTTTATAAACCCGTATCCTGTTCCCCCTCAAGCATCTGTTTTCTAAACTGAATAGGCCTAGCCTATTTAGTTTCCCCTCATATGAAAGACCCTCCATACCAGTAATCGTCCTTGTTCCTCTGCTGCTTTCTCCAGACCTTCTCCAGTTCTTCTATATCTTTTTTTAAGTGTGGGGACAAAAACTGTGAATAGTAGTCAAGGTATAGATGCATGATGGTTTTATAAAGGGGCATAATGATACGTTCTGTTTTGTTTACAATTCCCTTAATAATCCCTAAGATTTTGTTTGCTGTTCTGATGGCTGCTGAGCACTGAGCTGACATTTTTAGGGAGCTGTCTACAGTGACTCCCAGATCTCGTTCCTGTGTGATAACAGCTAATGTAGAGCCCATCATAGCACAGGTATAGCGCGAGTTATTTGTGCCCATGGGCATCACTTTACAGGTATCTACATTAAATTTCATCTGATATTTAGTTGCCCATTCACTCAAAAACAGTCCCCAGGTGTGTTGTCATGGCCCAGTCTGCACACACAGGCTGTTGTTCCTATAACATGATGTCTACACGACAGGCTGCTGCTCCCAGGCCATGGACTCTGTGCGGGAGGGTGTGCCATTCACATACTCCTACAAAATTGGCACCCAGGGTAGGTGCCCTGCTTGTCTCCCTCCCACTTATTCTACAGCAACTGAATGTTACTAAGAAAGATGTTATTATTCACTGTTATTAAGAAGGAACAACCACAAAGAGGTAAACAGGTTTTTGATGTCAGGAACTTCTAACCAGTATCATAGATTGTACGTCATACTGTCACAGTAGTAGCATTACATAAATATACTCTACCTCCACCTAGTCAGTTCTCAGGTTATTTCATAAATCAACAAACTTCCCTTCTATGTAATTTACGTGACTTTCAACAGCAGCAGATCCAGGATTTGGCAAAGGGGACTGCTGGAACAGCAACACGCTGTAAAGATGCATCCCCCTGCTCTGAGCCTCTTCCCTTCACCCACCAGCACAGGCAGACTACACCACTGGAGCCTCTATAGGCTTTTTAAAAGTCCCCAAGGCATGTAAGAATCCCTCCCTTCCCCTCCATGCTCAAAGGCATGCCCTCTCCCTTCCCCGCTCCCCTCCTCCCCTGCCTGCACTGCTGCTTTTTCCCCACTATCCAGGGGCATAGGGAGGCTTCAAAGTTGCTCCTGCCTGCTCCAGCTGGGCTGCGCAGAGGCTGGGCTCAGTTGAAAACAGCGACAACAACAATGGGCAGGGAAGTTTCCCTTCGCAGTGCCTGCTCTTGAGGGACCGGGCTGGGTGGGGAAACCCATCCCCTGTCTATGGCTGCTGCTGTCTTTGTTGTTAGCTGAGTCTAGTCCCCATCCCAGTGGTGATGGTGGCAGAGAGGAGTGGCAGGGCAGCCTGGGTGTGGGTTCCAGGTGGTTGTAGCAAGAAGGGCCCAGCAGTGGTGATGGGGTGGAGTGTGATTTTCCCCTGGGCCCAGCAGCAGCTTCTGCCCAACCACGGCTCAGCATGGGCAGGTAGTCTGGAGCAGGCATGGGGTGGGCCAGGTGATGGTTCCAGCTAGTCCAGAGCTGGTCTGCTGTGTCAGGCCAAGTCTGGAGTGGGTGCAGAGTGGACCGGAGTCAGGGCTTTGCGTGTGGGTCCCCAGCAGTACCACGGGGCTGGGACCAGCAGCAGTGGCAGCCAGAAGGAGCCACTGCCACCTCCTGGGCTGCCTAGAAAGGCGGGATGGGCCAGGGTTGGGGCTGGGGCTATGCACTGTTGGTGGTGGCAGGGAGGGGCCACAGGGTATGTGGGCTCCATCCAGGATGGGGGGGGCAAAAGAGAGAATGCTGACTGGTCTGCAGCAGCTTCCCAAAACTGCCTACGTGGCCTGTGGGCCCAAATAATTGCCTACCCCTGATCTATGGTGACACATGCATTATTACCATTTGATGGTGTCTCTGGTGATTTGTTGTGATTGGTGCTTTCAGCTACTAGCTTTTCCCAGGCTAACATCAAAGATCTATGAGGCTTTTGTTGGGATAATAATGTTCAGTTCATTAACATCAAAATAATTTTAGGTGATCACTCTATTAAAGGTATCTAATATTGGAGCAATCAGATGAGAAGGACTAGAAATCACTTACATCTAGCTTATTTCAGACAGTAAAATGTGGTACGACTAGTCATTTAACATGTTTTGCTCTTTTTGGCCGTGTCTCTAGCCTTGTGGCCTCCCCACAAGGCCCATTCAGTTTCTATTAGCTTCTTCTCAGGGCAGGCCTTTCCTTAGGCCTGCTTGTAGTCTTTCTGCTGGGCTTTTTGTAACCCAAGCCTCTCTTAGGTCTACTCCATCTCAGCTGGGCTTCTCCCACAATGTGGGGGGAGAACTACTTCCTTCTTTGTAATGGGAAATGAAGGGAGCCTCCTTACAGAAGGCAACTGCAAGTCCCCCAGGCACATGGCAAAACCAAAAGTGTCCAACATCAATCATTCCTAAAGCTTATAAATCCTACATACTTGCATGTGAAGACACCTCATAAGATACACTTTTTAGATCCAAGTTAGTGGAAATTTCACTGTCTCCATTCAAAGCTTACAAACTGTCATCTGTAGATCCTGGGTGGTCTATGCAGCATTTGCTGATGGTCTGTGGAGAGTTGGCTGCTTACATTATGTTGGCTCTCTTCCTTGTTTTACTTAATAATTGAATTAAAGGGAAAATAATACATCAATGTTTTCCTTCATGTTACTTTTTCACGTAAGCTGTTGTTCTGATTGTCACAGGATCATGAATGAAAGCCAAGACAGTCCATGTAGTCATTAATGGGTGGGGAAACATCCACAAGTCACTTTCTAAGCTCACAAGCCCTCCTTTTAAAAGGGCAGAACCTCCCTGCCTCATCTCATTGAACTACTTTTCATAGTGTGCATTGAAGGATGGGTAGTAGTGGGTGGAAATAACAATTTAAACATTTCAAATGCCTATGAAGCATTTCAAAGGGCCAGCTGTAGAGATGAACATGCACTTTGAAACATTCCAAAAGTGGGTGAAGCACTTCAATTTATTACCTGTTAAAATGAGGAAATCTTTGGAAGAGTTTCGGTTTTTGTTACTTGTGCATGGAAACCCAGTCTGAATTTCTGTTTCTCTGCCCAAAGACTTGAGCTAAAGCGAGAGCCAGGTTGGAACTGGAGCTAGGCTTACTCGCTGCCAGATCCTGAGGGCCGCCAACTCATGGGGCCTTCTAGATCCCTGCTGACTCTGCCACTGCCAGAGCCAACACCTCCAAGCCCCTAATCCTCTCTACCCTTTTGCTTCACTGAATAGAGCAAAGGATCAGTTTAGGGGATTTTGGGGCTGGAAAGTTTGGATCCCAGAAGCAGGGAGCCCACCATACCAACACCTTCCCCCAGACTCCTGCTTGCCTCTACACTCCAGTGCTCTCCACTCACTCCTTCCCTTTAGGGGAGTTCCCAGTGGCCAAGGAAAGCTCAGGGACAATACTTGTATCCTGCAGCTAAAACAATCCCCCTTTGAAATGTTTCCAAGCCTGTTTCACTTGGAAACATTTCAAAAGTTGCTTCTGTCTGCACCCAGAGTGACTTCAATGCATCCATGCAGATTGGCACAGATATGGGATACAGGAATGCAAGTCTGAAACAAGGGCTAGACATAGCTCCATACACAGGGCCAAGGCTTCTGAAGTCATGTGATTACATTGGAATATGCACTTTTATTTTTATAAGTGAATATCCCTCAGAGCTTGAAAGTGTATCTTTACTCTAACTAACTTATCAACCTGAGTCCTCAGACAGCCTAAAGTAATAATTGTGAGAGATAGTAACTGCCCCAGGAATCCTTATAATGGTCTAATCCCAAAACCCACTGGGTAAGAGAATGTCCCATGAACACCACTCTAGTGCAGGACTGATTTATGTCTATGCCAGTAGTTCTCAGCCAGGGAGTCACAGCAGGATGCTTCCAGTGCTTCATCCTGAACTGTAAATACCAAATGCTGCAAAGGAGGAAACCAACACCACCTGGAGAGGCCATGCCAAGGGATTCCTGCCCACAGGGTGTTCCCTGCGGCTGGTCTCCACAATGGTGACCTTGGGCTGCATAGAAGAGCTTGATGTGGTCCGGCCATTTTCCTGGGGCTCCTACACTGAATAGCTTGTATATGGAAGCCAAGTAGAAGGCAAGGCAGATTTATGAGGACAACAAGAAATGAGCAGCTCTACTGTTATTGGCTCACAGGATTTGACATTGTTTGCTCACTTGTGTTTTCAACAAAACCCTGTCACAAGTCCTATGAAGAAATGTTCACCCTACTAAAAATCACTTCACACTGACTTTCTCTGAAACAGTTTTATGGTTCAATTTGGATCAGCACAATCAGCCTCCAGACAAATTGATCACACATATCTGAGTTGCATCATCTAGCCAAGAACTGTAATTTTGGTACCATTCTTGAGTCTCTGTTGAGGGATTGACTGCATTGAGTTTGAGAAGAAGCCTACAATGCAGACTCCCTATGAACCAAAATTTAGCTTTCACTATTGCTTAAGAAGCAGCAGTTGTTCACAAGGCTGCATCTGTCCATTCAAAGGAGATCCAAGGATTGTCTGTGAAAATGACATCAACTGAGATTCATCAAGTGCAATTCAAAGGGAATTCTCCAAAGAAGACACCATTGCTGCACAAGAAAATACATTCTTCATCCAAGGGAAGATGCTATAGCTGTGGTAGGAGCCACATGTGCAGTGCATGCCATTTTCATGATGCCATATGCCATCATTGCAAGCATAAAGCTCACTTTGGATGTGTGTGTTGTCAAAAGTTCAAGCTACCAGGAAAGAAGTCAAACAAGAATGGTACACCTCTCACTGCCACAAATACTGCTTCTGATATGAATGGAATTTCAGTCTGTGGAATACTCACAGATTTTTATACTATGGGATTTTTTAATAGCATCTGTACAAAACAAGAGCTGCACCACAGTGATGCTCCAAGGTGATCCATATGTCAGGGAGGTAGACTAAGAATCTGAGTTAGCTTTAATTTCAGAAAAAAACATACAAATTGTTATAGCCTAGGAAATTGTTCACCTGTTTCTTCCAAGCAAAGGAAGACCTGGAAATTACAATAAACAAAGAGCTTACTTGAAAAGAGAATGTTTTCTCATTGTCCACTATGGCTGCATCCAGATGTGCAGACACGTGCAATTTGTGGTGCAACACAAACCTGTTTGTGGTGCCACAAAACACATGTGTGGAATGTTAAACATTCCCCACACTGCAAATTCACAGCATAGGGGCAGTTTTCCACTAAGATTTCCCAATAGCAAAAAAAAAAAAAACGTGCCAGGAAAAAAAAGTGGTGGAGAGCATGCAAAAATAGTGTGCGCTGGAATAAACAGAGACTTGGTCCTTCAGTGAGATGCTCTGTCTGTTGTTCAGAGAATCTTTACTGTTCCATTTGTATCCCTGCTGCTCCAGCACACCAGGAGCTGAGAGAGGCAGTTTGCCCAAAGTGGGACAATGTGTCCCACAACAAAGCACGTGCAGGGGCATGCACTGAGGCACAAAGTAGCGACACAAATTTGTGCCACTACTATTTGTGCCACTGCAAGCACATGCCCCTGCATGTCTGGATGCAGCCTATAGGAAGGACTGAGGATTCTTCTGTCTCTTAATTGCCAAAGGACAGTAAGTGAACTTGTGAGGTGGAAAATGGTTTGCATCTCTGACCATCAAATTAACAGAAGTGCACAGGATTGTGACAGATAACATTCAAGATACCCAAAAGGAATTCAGAGCAAAGTTTTTGAAGAAGGGCGAGGTGTCTACAAAGTCCCACCAGCATCATTTGCATTGGATCTGACAATGCAACTGATTAAAATGAAATCTCATCATGTTGCATTTGACCTCCATTCATGACTGATGTAGAGAATCGTTATCTAATAGAACAAGGTGTCTTTGAAGTTACATGACTGGTGTCTTTCAAGGCCAAGATATTTGCAGACTTGTTTATCAGAAGTGAGGTTGAGTTCCAGACAATGTGCCATCTACAGATCCAGAAGACATGATACTGCCAGCAGGACCAGTTCTTACCAGCCCATCAAGCTGTTGTTATAGACCTGGCAAATCCTCAAGCAGTTGAAGCAATTTAAGAATAACATAGCCTGCTGCCATTTCCAGTGGGACAACTCCAACCCCTCAATTGGGTCACCCAAAGCAAGAAATCTTTTGGCCCAAGTAAAAGTAGAGGGGGGGGGGGTATGTGTGTGTGTACGCACACACATGCACACTCCCACCGGTAAGTGCAGCTATTCCATGTTGTGTTTGTCTGCTATGTGATGTTATACCTGAAGAGCATTCAGCTAAGTCTTTGTATAATGAAGATGATTTCCCTGTTGCTCCTCATCTGATGTCACTTGGGCAAGCAAACCATGCAAATACACAAAACTCTCCTTTGCAAGGTGCAAGGGAAGCTGGACTACATCACAGTTCTGTGCTAAAGAAATATGAAGTACAATGCAGATGGCTTATGTCTTGGTTGCAATGAACAGAGATAAAGCTAAGGGAGGCATAAGGGAACACTTTTTCCCTGTAAATTTATTTGCTGACCCTGCAGAATTAAGACATTTTCCCTGTTCTTCTTTCCCCATTTTTATCTTGAATTTTCTCAAATGAGTGGCTGTAGGCATAAAGCCACTGAGTTGTAATTACAATTCCAGTAACTGGTGGCAGCTGAGGGGGCATGCAGGTTAACTGTCTTTCAGCAAAGCAGTGTGTGGTAAACGCATTATGATGTTGCTTTAATATGTTTGACCATAAATTTCTCTAGGTGCCTAAAGATCTCCTTCTGCAAACATCCAGAATTGCCCCAGTCTGAGGCATTGTCTAACCAATGTTTTATAAGCCCAGTCAGGATCCAAAAGCTAGGGATTCTCTAGGATTCCCTGAAGAGCTCAATGCAGTAGGTATTGTGATAGTACAGATACTGGCAGAATCAGGCTCACCAGCTAAATGCAGAGGCAGCCACTTGGCAGTGAGTGCTGCTGGTGTCAGTAGTGTTTATCTTTTATGTGAATTCCTAGTGGTTAGAGCACTTGCCCAGGAAGGGGGAGACCTGGGTAATTATTCCAGATGCTGGGCTATGACATTAAAGGTGGGCATTACCACCAATGAGCATTTTAATAGAAAAGAGAGAACCTCAGTCCCACTGGGAAGATTGCAAGGTGGCTGTCTTTGGAACAGGGTAATTCTTTGAGTGGGTCTATATAATCATAGTCAGGAAATCAAGGATGAATTAACTAAAGCTGAAAGTTTACTGGCATTAAAAATAAAGCACATTAAACCCAGATTGATATTTTCACTCAGAAGCAAAATGGGCATAGTTCACTGTAGCCTGGTGGAATAAGGCCACTTATGAATAAGACCATCTACATAGAGATTTAGTGCACTTCAATTTATGTGTTTTCACTTTACACCTTCAGCTAATGTATCTTAATTTTCCAGAGTGCCTCTGTGTAAACAAATCCTTTGTTGAGTTCCTATAAAAAGTGTAAGCACCAGCCTGCACTGAGAGCACATTTATTTCTGAAAAATGTCAGGAAATGGTCATTAATTTTAAATCTTTATTTTCAAAAGCCATCCATTACACCAGGTCTCCTAGGGCATGCATGTATGCAGGGGAAAAGGAAGGAGACAGAATTACCTTGAATTAAGGTGGAGAATACATATAAGAAATTTCAAAGTAAAATACACTACACTGATGTTATTGTCCTGAAGCTACAAATTACAAACTCAGGAAATTCTGAGCTAAGGCTAACAATAAATCCAAACACATTAGGATGTGGAAATACACTACTAAGGCATGCAAACAACATTTACTGTGTGCTGTACTGATACCATACAATCATGATTTAGGAATTTTAATTTATGCTGCCTCAGAGTAGAATAAATTGATTTTTAAAGACAGGTGGGTTTTTTTAATTTCTCAAACCTTGTTTTCCCTTTTTGCAGTCAACAATTTCTTATTGCAAGACAAGGGTACGGACCTTAGCCTTACCTACCATCCATGGTGATGGTATGTGTTTTTAATGACCTAGAAGCAACGCAACTGGAATTTTATTTTTGTTTTGATAGGAGTATAATATTTCACTTTCCTTCCCTTCAGACTTTGCTTTGTTTGGCTGGTAAGGTCACTTAGTGATTAGTGCTCAGCCCTACTATGCAAGATTCTCTGTCACAGGTCCTTGCTGCCTTAGATGATGAGAACTGTTGAGCATTACAGAAGCAATGTATTCTCAAAAGGTTTCTCAGGTCTTTCAAAAGTGACTTCTGTAGGGACTGAGTTCCCTTAAGGGTAAACTAATCTTTAGCCAGAAGAAAGGATATCATAAAACAGAAAATGAAAATATAGAAAAAGTGGATACTGTTGGAGCTATGGACAGCCTTTTCCAAAGGAAAAAAATATTTTGATTTATTTTTGAACAGGAGTAGTATAAACTCCCCGATTTGTTTTTGAAGGGGCAGGAGTAAAGTTTGTCACTTCTCAAAGAAGTTAGCAGCTGGATATATTTTCTGACTGACTGGGCTGAAATATTTCCAAAATGCAGTTAGTGAAAGACAGGAATAGGAGTATAATACCAAGCACAGAGGGAGGCTTCCTTTTTTTTTTCTGCAGAGCTGACGAGACAGTTCTACAACCAGCAGGAA